>NW_028124098.1:0-27057 GCF_965194825.1 Balaenoptera physalus | reverse complement strand
GGCCGTTGGCAATTTACATTCCCCCCTTCAGCGTAACAAGGCTCCCTTTTCTCCTCTCCTTGTCCTGCATATCTGGTTTTTACCCTTTGTGAGGATGGTCCTTTTTTCTGATTCGAAGTGATACCTCTTTGTAGTGTTGATTTGCATTGCCCGCTTCTTTGGTTGGCCAAAAAGGGCGTATGCGTTTTTCCTGAATATATTCTGGAAGTTCAATTTGAGAGACAGCTTTTTTTGTTTAATTGATTAATGAATTAATTTATTTTTGGCTGTGTTGGGTCTTCGTTTCTGTGTGAAGGCTTTCTCTAGTTGTGGCAAGCGGGGGCCACTCTTCATCGCGGTGCGCGGGCCTCTCACTATCGCGGCCTCTCTTGTTGCGGAGCACAGGCTCCAGACGTGCAGGCTCAATAGTTGTGGCTCACGGGCCTAGTTGCTCCGCGGCATGTGGGATCTTCCCAGGTCAGGGCTCGAACCCGTGTCCCCTGCATTAGCAGGCAGATTCTCAACCACTGCGCCACCAGGGAAGCCCCTTGAATAGTTTTGTATTTAAAATTTGTCTGTGGGGACTTCCCTGGTGACGCAGTGGTTAAGAGTCCGCCTGCCAATGCAGGGGACACGGGCTCGAGCCCTGGTCCGGGAAGATCCCACATGCCGCAGAGCAACCGAGCCTGCGCGGCACAACTACTGAAGCCTGCGCGCCTAGAGCCCATGCTCGCCCACAAGAGAAGCCACCGCAATGAGAAGCCCGTGCACCGCAACGAAGAGTAGCCCCGCTCGACGCAACTAGAGAAAGCCCACATGCAGCAACGAAGACCCAACGCAGCCAAACATAAATTAGAAACTACAATCAAATTTGCCTCTGAATAACTTTGAGTGAATTTGGTATAAGTTGTAAAGTTTGCATCTACATTCACTTCATTCCAAATGGTTTCCAATTAATTGTTCCTTAACTACTTTTAGAAAGCTTTTGGGATAGAGACTCCATTTTAGTTTGAATGTCCAGTTTAATGGATTCAGCAGTCCTGTCAGTAGGGCACGCTGCCTCCAGTGACCTGTGAGGGAGGCGCGGCCTGCACTTCCTGCACTGACCACAGGGTGGCGCCGAGTTCGCCTCTCTGACCCACAGCGCATGCTCGTTCCCTGCGAACTCGATTGTGAGGTCAGCTGAGAGCAGTTGAGCCTCCTCAGGCGCGGGGGCGGGGGCGGAGGCCTTCCGGTAGGACGCCCGGCTCAGTGTCTCTGCTGAGAGGAGCTCGGTCTCCGTCTCCTTAGGACTCGCTGGGGTTTCGGCTTCAGGACAAAGTGGGGCTGCGTCCACGCTGACTAGGGAACTAGGTTTCCTGAGGACCCAGGTGATGCCTGAGGGAAAGGTGAAGAGACGGTGAGGAAAAGTGGGGAGAAGCTTCCTGTGGGCGACTGACCGTTGAGGGGGTCCGTCTTCGTGTGAGCGAGGGAGGGCTTGGCGTGGAAAGCTGGGTTTTTGTTCAGGTTTGTGTGCAGGGTAGCCAGCGTGAGTTATGGGGCGTCCAGTTTTCCCAGCACCATTTATGGTGGGGAGTGTCGTGCTCCTTGGTGTGTCCTTGGTCCCTGTGTCATAAATTCACCGACCCCGTCCGTGGGGGTTGAAGTCTGGTCTCTCTGTCCTGTTCCTCTGGTCCCTGTGCCCGTTTTGAGCCAGTTCCACACTGTTTTGGTGACTGTAGCTTCTCAGCAGAGTGTGACGTCAGGGAGGGAGATGCCTCCAGCCCGTTCTCTTTTTTCAGGGTTTCTTTGGCTATTTGGGGTCCTTTGTGGTTCCCCACAGATATTAGGAGGATTTGCTCTATTTGGGGGGAAAATACCATGGAATTTTGGGAGGGATTGCATTCACTGTGTCCACTGCTTTGGGTAGCATGGATATTTTAACAACATTAATTGTTCCATTCCATGAGAACAGGATATCTTTCCATTTATTGGTGTGTTTTTCAATGTCTTCATCAATGTCTTAAAGTTTTCAGTGTGCAGGTCTTTCACCTCCTTGGTTGACTTTATTCCCAGGTATTTTGTTCTTTTTGATGCAGTTGTAAATAGGGTTGCTTTCTTTCTCTTTCTGATGGTTCATTATTAGTGTTTAGAAATGCAACTGATTTCTGTGTATTGATTTTGCAACTTTACTGAATTTATTTATTAGTTCTAATAGTGTTTTTGTGGCATGAAGTGGAAAATTGGAATTCAAAAATCCCACTGTTTCTACCATATCCAGGTCGTCCACAACACGGAGGACAGCGGCTCCTAATATAACCTTCCCACGGTGCCTCTAAATGACATGTGGACTTTGGGTGAACTGGATCTGGGTAAGGCTTGGCTTCTATCTGGAAGTTTGATGTTTTCTCTGCTTTTCTGGCATGCTATTGACATACATGATGTTTTGAAAAGTAATTGACTTTCCAGTAATTTCAAACATACAACTTTACATACATAAAAACAAGTCTTGTACCTTGATTAAATATACTCCTAAATAGTGATGTTGACATTATTACAAATGGAATTGTTCTCATAAATTCTTTTTCAGATTATTTTTTGCCAGCGTATGCATATAAGATAGATTTTCATGAATTGATATTTTGTTCTATAACTTTGCTTATTAATTAGTTGATTAGCTCAAATAATTTCTTTGCTGATTATAGGTAGTTTTATATATGAGATGATGTGACCTATGTTCTGTGAAGAGACACGGTTTTAATGTTTCCATTCACCCATGGAGGCCTTTTATTTCTTTCCTCAAGATTCTGGGTAGAACTTCCAGTACACTATTGAGTAACGGTGATGAAGGCCAGCTTCCTGGCCTTGTTCCTGATTTCAGGAGTAAATCTTTCAGTCTTTAACATTGAGCACGATGTTTGCTGTGGCTTTTTGTACTACTCTTTTCCATATTGAACGAATTTCCTTTTATTCCTGCTTTCTTGAGTGTTTTTCATGAAATAACACTGGATTTTCACTGTAGATTTTTTGCATGAATTGATATGGTTATGTGTTTTTACTTCACACCATTATTGTGGTTGAATACATGGCTTACTTTTACTATGTTGAGCAACCTGAAATTCCTGGTGTAGAGATACTTGCTTATGGCATTATCCATTTAAAGTTCTGTTGGTTTCATGTTGCTATTATTGTGTGATAGATTTTTACATTCATATTTGTAAGTTGTACTGGGGTAGTTTTCTTGTTTTTTTCCTCTATTTTTAAAATCTTTTTTAAAATAGTGGTTTTATTTCATTCTAATTATTTATTTATTTTGGCCACGTCCCATGGCTTGTGGGATCTTAGTTCCCCAGTCAGGGATCGAAGCCGAGCCCTTGGCAGTGAAAGCACAGAGTCCTAACCACTGGGCCACCAGGGAATTCCCCAGTTTTCTTTTTCAAGATGTATTTGTATAATCTGATTAGACTTGGCTTGGTGTAAGTGGTTTGGAGGGTTAGCATTAGGGCTGGGGCTGGTGTGAGGGTTGGGGCTGTGTATGGTTTATGGTTGCTGTGATGGTTTAAGTTTTAGGGTTAATGAGTTATGTATGGGTATGGTTAATGAATATATTTTATGGTTTGCTTATGGTTATGGTTTGGCTTATTGGTTAAGGTTTATGGTTTTGGTCTCAGGGTGTTAGGGTTCTGTGTTAGAGTGGGTGTTAGGGTATGGGTGAGAATTGGGGTACAGGTAGGATGCGGGTAGAGCATGGGTTAGGGTAAGGTACAGGTTTAGGGTACGGGTTAGGCTAAGGTTAGGTCAGGGCTTAGGGTCAGGATCAGAGTTTAGGGTTAGGGTCCATGTCAGGATTAGCGTCAAGGTTGAGCGAGGCCATTGTTTTCTGCTCCTCCAGTTCTGGATTCTCATTGATAGATGAATGAAATGTCTGCTCTGGTCACCCACTGTTTCAAATTGAGCTCAGCCTTAGTCAAGGGTTCTTAGGGCCTCAGAGGTCATGCAGGGTTTCCCTCCACCCTCCCTCCTGGGAAGGGTGATGCAGGCCCCACTCTCTGTGGGCAGCCCCAGGTCCAGCATGGCCCTGACATGCAGGATACTAAGTAGACGTGATGTAAGACTTGGTGCATCAGTCTGCCAGCCCCCAGGTGCTGCCTTTTTTTTTTTCTTAATTAATTAATTAATTAATTAATTAATTTGGGGCTGTGTTGGGTCTGCATTGCTGCACGGAGGCTTTCTCTAGTTGCGGCGAGTGGGGGCTTCTCATTGCGGTGGCTTCTCTTGCTGCAGAGCACAGGCTCTAAGCGCGTGGGCTTCAGCAGTTGTGGCTCGCGGGTTCTAGAGCGCAGGCTCAGTAGTTGTGGTGCACGGGCTTAGTTGCTCCACAGCATGTGGGATCTTCCCGGACCAGGGCTCAAACCCGTGTCCCCTGCATTGGCAGGTGGATTCTTAACCACTGCGCCACCAGGGAAGTCTGGTGTTGCGTTCGTGAGGGCTGGTGGGGCCCTCTTGGGACTGGACGGATCCTTTGTTCCATCTGCACGGGTGTCCAAGCAGCTCTCAGAACAGCCCTTGGCCTCTGAGCATCCAGGCAGGCACCCACGTTCCTCCAGCTCAGGTTAGCCTTGGCCCCTCCATCCCCGTGGCCAATTACTGAGCTGATTGTGTCTTTCCTCTTTAAAATTAAATCACTCTCTCCAGGTGGGCGAGAAGTTTACTTGTGAACTTGGTTAGGGTTAGGGGCTAGGGGTTAAGGGTTAGGGGTTAGGGTCAGGGTTAGGGCTAGGGCTTGGGCTAGGGGTTAGGGTTAGGCTTAGGGTTGGGTTAGGGTTAGGGGTTAGGTTTAGGGTTAGGGTTAGTGTTGGGTTAGGGTTAGGGTTAAGGTAGGGTTAGGGTTGGGTTAGGGTTAGGGTTTAGGGTTAGGGTGTCCAGCCTTACGTCCCATTCAGCTGTGAGTGTAGATGTGGTCAGTCCAGTTGCATCACAGCCCCTGATTGAATTTTGTAAGAATTCCTCTCTCTCTCACTGTCTTTCTTTTTTTATAATTAATTTTTATAGTGGGGTGTAGCTGATTTGCAATGTTGTGTTTCTTGGTGCTCTACATCCACCTGAGTCACTTACAGAGAGACATCAATAAATTCTTTTCTAGTTTCTAGTAGTCAGATAGATGTTTTTTCTGTGAATAGAGTGTGCTGAGTCCAGTTCCTTGAACAATGAGTATGTCTTGGCGATTACATTATTGGCGTATGGAACGGTATCTGTGCCAATTTCAACCTCCTGGTTTATGCATCACCGCACCACACTTTTCCCCTTAAGCAGCCATCAGTGTGTTTTGTAAATGTGTGATGGTGTTCGGTTTGTAATTCAGTTCATGGTTAGGCGATTTTTAGATTCCCTTTATAAGTGATATCTTATGATAAGTTTCTCTTGCTGTCTAACTTATTTCACTCTCAATGACCAAACATAAGTCCCCCTGAGTTGCTGCAACTGGCCTCATTTCATTGATTTCAGGGCTGAGTAATATTCCGTTGTGCTTAAGTACCAAATTTTCTTTCACCATTTTTTCCTTCCAAGGACTATTAAGTTGTACCCAAGTCGAGGCTGTTGTAAACATAGCAGCAGTAAACGGGGTGCCTGCGTCCTGTGGATTTTTGGTTTTTCCAACATATAGGCCCATGAGTGGAAGCGCCCTATGCTTTGTAGCTCTGTTTTTTAGATGTTTTAGGAAACACAGCACACTTCTCCAGAGTGGCCGTTGGCAATTTACATTCCCCCCTTCAGCGTAACAAGGCTCCCTTTTCTCCTCTCCTTGTCCTGCATATCTGGTTTTTACCCTTTGTGAGGATGGTCCTTTTTTCTGATTCGAAGTGATACCTCTTTGTAGTGTTGATTTGCATTGCCCGCTTCTTTGGTTGGCCAAAAAGGGCGTATGCGTTTTTCCTGAATATATTCTGGAAGTTCAATTTGAGAGACAGCTTTTTTTGTTTAATTGATTAATGAATTAATTTATTTTTGGCTGTGTTGGGTCTTCGTTTCTGTGTGAAGGCTTTCTCTAGTTGTGGCAAGCGGGGGCCACTCTTCATCGCGGTGCGCGGGCCTCTCACTATCGCGGCCTCTCTTGTTGCGGAGCACAGGCTCCAGACGTGCAGGCTCAATAGTTGTGGCTCACGGGCCTAGTTGCTCCGCGGCATGTGGGATCTTCCCAGGTCAGGGCTCGAACCCGTGTCCCCTGCATTAGCAGGCAGATTCTCAACCACTGCGCCACCAGGGAAGCCCCTTGAATAGTTTTGTATTTAAAATTTGTCTGTGGGGACTTCCCTGGTGACGCAGTGGTTAAGAGTCCGCCTGCCAATGCAGGGGACACGGGCTCGAGCCCTGGTCCGGGAAGATCCCACATGCCGCAGAGCAACCGAGCCTGCGCGGCACAACTACTGAAGCCTGCGCGCCTAGAGCCCATGCTCGCCCACAAGAGAAGCCACCGCAATGAGAAGCCCGTGCACCGCAACGAAGAGTAGCCCCGCTCGACGCAACTAGAGAAAGCCCACATGCAGCAACGAAGACCCAACGCAGCCAAACATAAATTAGAAACTACAATCAAATTTGCCTCTGAATAACTTTGAGTGAATTTGGTATAAGTTGTAAAGTTTGCATCTACATTCACTTCATTCCAAATGGTTTCCAATTAATTGTTCCTTAACTACTTTTAGAAAGCTTTTGGGATAGAGACTCCATTTTAGTTTGAATGTCCAGTTTAATGGATTCAGCAGTCCTGTCAGTAGGGCACGCTGCCTCCAGTGACCTGTGAGGGAGGCGCGGCCTGCACTTCCTGCACTGACCACAGGGTGGCGCCGAGTTCGCCTCTCTGACCCACAGCGCATGCTCGTTCCCTGCGAACTCGATTGTGAGGTCAGCTGAGAGCAGTTGAGCCTCCTCAGGCGCGGGGGCGGGGGCGGAGGCCTTCCGGTAGGACGCCCGGCTCAGTGTCTCTGCTGAGAGGAGCTCGGTCTCCGTCTCCTTAGGACTCGCTGGGGTTTCGGCTTCAGGACAAAGTGGGGCTGCGTCCACGCTGACTAGGGAACTAGGTTTCCTGAGGACCCAGGTGATGCCTGAGGAAAAGGTGAAGAGACGGTGAGGAAAAGTGGGGAGAAGCTTCCTGTGGGCGACTGACCGTTGAGGGGGTCCGTCTTCGTGTGAGCGAGGGAGGGCTTGGCGTGGAAAGCTGGGTTTTTGTTCAGGTTTGTGTGCAGGGTAGCCAGCGTGAGTTATGGGGCGTCCAGTTTTCCCAGCACCATTTATGGTGGGGAGTGTCGTGCTCCTTGGTGTGTCCTTGGTCCCTGTGTCATAAATTCACCGACCCCGTCCGTGGGGGTTGAAGTCTGGTCTCTCTGTCCTGTTCCTCTGGTCCCTGTGCCCGTTTTGAGCCAGTTCCACACTGTTTTGGTGACTGTAGCTTCTCAGCAGAGTGTGACGTCAGGGAGGGAGATGCCTCCAGCCCGTTCTCTTTTTTCAGGGTTTCTTTGGCTATTTGGGGTCCTTTGTGGTTCCCCACAGATATTAGGAGGATTTGCTCTATTTGGGGGGAAAATACCATGGAATTTTGGGAGGGATTGCATTCACTGTGTCCACTGCTTTGGGTAGCATGGATATTTTAACAACATTAATTGTTCCATTCCATGAGAACAGGATATCTTTCCATTTATTGGTGTGTTTTTCAATGTCTTCATCAATGTCTTAAAGTTTTCAGTGTGCAGGTCTTTCACCTCCTTGGTTGACTTTATTCCCAGGTATTTTGTTCTTTTTGATGCAGTTGTAAATAGGGTTGCTTTCTTTCTCTTTCTGATGGTTCATTATTAGTGTTTAGAAATGCAACTGATTTCTGTGTATTGATTTTGCAACTTTACTGAATTTATTTATTAGTTCTAATAGTGTTTTTGTGGCATGAAGTGGAAAATTGGAATTCAAAAATCCCACTGTTTCTACCATATCCAGGTCGTCCACAACACGGAGGACAGCGGCTCCTAATATAACCTTCCCACGGTGCCTCTAAATGACATGTGGACTTTGGGTGAACTGGATCTGGGTAAGGCTTGGCTTCTATCTGGAAGTTTGATGTTTTCTCTGCTTTTCTGGCATGCTATTGACATACATGATGTTTTGAAAAGTAATTGACTTTCCAGTAATTTCAAACATACAACTTTACATACATAAAAACAAGTCTTGTACCTTGATTAAATATACTCCTAAATAGTGATGTTGACATTATTACAAATGGAATTGTTCTCATAAATTCTTTTTCAGATTATTTTTTGCCAGCGTATGCATATAAGATAGATTTTCATGAATTGATATTTTGTTCTATAACTTTGCTTATTAATTAGTTGATTAGCTCAAATAATTTCTTTGCTGATTATAGGTAGTTTTATATATGAGATGATGTGACCTATGTTCTGTGAAGAGACACGGTTTTAATGTTTCCATTCACCCATGGAGGCCTTTTATTTCTTTCCTCAAGATTCTGGGTAGAACTTCCAGTACACTATTGAGTAACGGTGATGAAGGCCAGCTTCCTGGCCTTGTTCCTGATTTCAGGAGTAAATCTTTCAGTCTTTAACATTGAGCACGATGTTTGCTGTGGCTTTTTGTACTACTCTTTTCCATATTGAACGAATTTCCTTTTATTCCTGCTTTCTTGAGTGTTTTTCATGAAATAACACTGGATTTTCACTGTAGATTTTTTGCATGAATTGATATGGTTATGTGTTTTTACTTCACACCATTATTGTGGTTGAATACATGGCTTACTTTTACTATGTTGAGCAACCTGAAATTCCTGGTGTAGAGATACTTGCTTATGGCATTATCCATTTAAAGTTCTGTTGGTTTCATGTTGCTATTATTGTGTGATAGATTTTTACATTCATATTTGTAAGTTGTACTGGGGTAGTTTTCTTGTTTTTTTCCTCTATTTTTAAAATCTTTTTTAAAATAGTGGTTTTATTTCATTCTAATTATTTATTTATTTTGGCCACGTCCCATGGCTTGTGGGATCTTAGTTCCCCAGTCAGGGATCGAAGCCGAGCCCTTGGCAGTGAAAGCACAGAGTCCTAACCACTGGGCCACCAGGGAATTCCCCAGTTTTCTTTTTCAAGATGTATTTGTATAATCTGATTAGACTTGGCTTGGTGTAAGTGGTTTGGAGGGTTAGCATTAGGGCTGGGGCTGGTGTGAGGGTTGGGGCTGTGTATGGTTTATGGTTGCTGTGATGGTTTAAGTTTTAGGGTTAATGAGTTATGTATGGGTATGGTTAATGAATATATTTTATGGTTTGCTTATGGTTATGGTTTGGCTTATTGGTTAAGGTTTATGGTTTTGGTCTCAGGGTGTTAGGGTTCTGTGTTAGAGTGGGTGTTAGGGTATGGGTGAGAATTGGGGTACAGGTAGGATGCGGGTAGAGCATGGGTTAGGGTAAGGTACAGGTTTAGGGTACGGGTTAGGCTAAGGTTAGGTCAGGGCTTAGGGTCAGGATCAGAGTTTAGGGTTAGGGTCCATGTCAGGATTAGCGTCAAGGTTGAGCGAGGCCATTGTTTTCTGCTCCTCCAGTTCTGGATTCTCATTGATAGATGAATGAAATGTCTGCTCTGGTCACCCACTGTTTCAAATTGAGCTCAGCCTTAGTCAAGGGTTCTTAGGGCCTCAGAGGTCATGCAGGGTTTCCCTCCACCCTCCCTCCTGGGAAGGGTGATGCAGGCCCCACTCTGTGTGGGCAGCCCCAGGTCCAGCATGGCCCTGACATGCAGGATACTAAGTAGACGTGATGTAAGACTTGGTGCATCAGTCTGCCAGCCCCCAGGTGCTGCCTTTTTTTTTTTTCTTAATTAATTAATTAATTAATTAATTAATTTGGGGCTGTGTTGGGTCTGCATTGCTGCACGGAGGCTTTCTCTAGTTGCGGCGAGTGGGGGCTTCTCATTGCGGTGGCTTCTCTTGCTGCAGAGCACAGGCTCTAAGGGCGTGGGCTTCAGCAGTTGTGGCTCGCGGGTTCTAGAGCGCAGGCTCAGTAGTTGTGGTGCACGGGCTTAGTTCCTCCACAGCATGTGGGATCTTCCCGGACCAGGGCTCAAACCCGTGTCCCCTGCATTGGCAGGTGGATTCTTAACCACTGCGCCACCAGGGAAGTCTGGTGTTGCGTTCGTGAGGGCTGGTGGGGCCCTCTTGGGACTGGACGGATCCTTTGTTCCATCTGCACGGGTGTCCAAGCAGCTCTCAGAACAGCCCTTGGCCTCTGAGCATCCAGGCAGGCACCCACGTTCCTCCAGCTCAGGTTAGCCTTGGCCCCTCCATCCCCGTGGCCAATTACTGAGCTGATTGTGTCTTTCCTCTTTAAAATTAAATCACTCTCTCTAGGTGGGCGAGAAGTTTACTTGTGAACTTGGTTAGGGTTAGGGGCTAGGGGTTAAGGGTTAGGGGTTAGGGTCAGGGTTAGGGCTAGGGCTAGGGCTAGGGGTTAGGGTTAGGCTTAGGGTTGGGTTAGGGTTAGGGGTTAGGTTTAGGGTTAGGGTTAGTGTTGGGTTAGGGTTAGGGTTAAGGTAGGGTTAGGGTTGGGTTAGGGTTAGGGTTTAGGGTTAGGGTGTCCAGCCTTACGTCCCATTCAGCTGTGAATGTAGATGTGGTCAGTCCAGTTGCATCACAGCCCCTGATTGAATTTTGTAAGAATTCCTCTCTCTCTCACTGTCTTTCTTTTTTTATAATTAATTTTTATAGTGGGGTGTAGCTGATTTGCAATGTTGTGTTTCTTGGTGCTCTACATCCACCTGAGTCACTTACAGAGAGACATCAATAAATTCTTTTCTAGTTTCTAGTAGTCAGATAGATGTTTTTTCTGTGAATAGAGTGTGCTGAGTCCAGTTCCTTGAACAATGAGTATGTCTTGGCGATTACATTATTGGCGTATGGAACGGTATCTGTGCCAATTTCAACCTCCTGGTTTATGCATCACCGCACCACACTTTTCCCCTTAAGCAGCCATCAGTGTGTTTTGTAAATGTGTGATGGTGTTCGGTTTGTAATTCAGTTCATGGTTAGGCGATTTTTAGATTCCCTTTATAAGTGATATCTTATGATAAGTTTCTCTTGCTGTCTAACTTATTTCACTCTCAATGACCAAACATAAGTCCCCCTGAGTTGCTGCAACTGGCCTCATTTCATTGATTTCAGGGCTGAGTAATATTCCGTTGTGCTTAAGTACCAAATTTTCTTTCACCATTTTTTCCTTCCAAGGACTATTAAGTTGTACCCAAGTCGAGGCTGTTGTAAACATAGCAGCAGTAAACGGGGTGCCTGCGTCCTGTGGATTTTTGGTTTTTCCAACATATAGGCCCATGAGTGGAAGCGCCCTATGCTTTGTAGCTCTGTTTTTTAGATGTTTTAGGAAACACAGCACACTTCTCCAGAGTGGCCGTTGGCAATTTACATTCCCCCCTTCAGCGTAACAAGGCTCCCTTTTCTCCTCTCCTTGTCCTGCATATCTGGTTTTTACCCTTTGTGAGGATGGTCCTTTTTTCTGATTCGAAGTGATACCTCTTTGTAGTGTTGATTTGCATTGCCCGCTTCTTTGGTTGGCCAAAAAGGGCGTATGCGTTTTTCCTGAATATATTCTGGAAGTTCAATTTGAGAGACAGCTTTTTTTGTTTAATTGATTAATGAATTAATTTATTTTTGGCTGTGTTGGGTCTTCGTTTCTGTGTGAAGGCTTTCTCTAGTTGTGGCAAGCGGGGGCCACTCTTCATCGCGGTGCGCGGGCCTCTCACTATCGCGGCCTCTCTTGTTGCGGAGCACAGGCTCCAGACGTGCAGGCTCAATAGTTGTGGCTCACGGGCCTAGTTGCTCCGCGGCATGTGGGATCTTCCCAGGTCAGGGCTCGAACCCGTGTCCCCTGCATTAGCAGGCAGATTCTCAACCACTGCGCCACCAGGGAAGCCCCTTGAATAGTTTTGTATTTAAAATTTGTCTGTGGGGACTTCCCTGGTGACGCAGTGGTTAAGAGTCCGCCTGCCAATGCAGGGGACACGGGCTCGAGCCCTGGTCCGGGAAGATCCCACATGCCGCAGAGCAACCGAGCCTGCGCGGCACAACTACTGAAGCCTGCGCGCCTAGAGCCCATGCTCGCCCACAAGAGAAGCCACCGCAATGAGAAGCCCGTGCACCGCAACGAAGAGTAGCCCCGCTCGACGCAACTAGAGAAAGCCCACATGCAGCAACGAAGACCCAACGCAGCCAAACATAAATTAGAAACTACAATCAAATTTGCCTCTGAATAACTTTGAGTGAATTTGGTATAAGTTGTAAAGTTTGCATCTACATTCACTTCATTCCAAATGGTTTCCAATTAATTGTTCCTTAACTACTTTTAGAAAGCTTTTGGGATAGAGACTCCATTTTAGTTTGAATGTCCAGTTTAATGGATTCAGCAGTCCTGTCAGTAGGGCACGCTGCCTCCAGTGACCTGTGAGGGAGGCGCGGCCTGCACTTCCTGCACTGACCACAGGGTGGCGCCGAGTTCGCCTCTCTGACCCACAGCGCATGCTCGTTCCCTGCGAACTCGATTGTGAGGTCAGCTGAGAGCAGTTGAGCCTCCTCAGGCGCGGGGGCGGGGGCGGAGGCCTTCCGGTAGGACGCCCGGCTCAGTGTCTCTGCTGAGAGGAGCTCGGTCTCCGTCTCCTTAGGACTCGCTGGGGTTTCGGCTTCAGGACAAAGTGGGGCTGCGTCCACGCTGACTAGGGAACTAGGTTTCCTGAGGACCCAGGTGATGCCTGAGGGAAAGGTGAAGAGACGGTGAGGAAAAGTGGGGAGAAGCTTCCTGTGGGCGACTGACCGTTGAGGGGGTCCGTCTTCGTGTGAGCGAGGGAGGGCTTGGCGTGGAAAGCTGGGTTTTTGTTCAGGTTTGTGTGCAGGGTAGCCAGCGTGAGTTATGGGGCGTCCAGTTTTCCCAGCACCATTTATGGTGGGGAGTGTCGTGCTCCTTGGTGTGTCCTTGGTCCCTGTGTCATAAATTCACCGACCCCGTCCGTGGGGGTTGAAGTCTGGTCTCTCTGTCCTGTTCCTCTGGTCCCTGTGCCCGTTTTGAGCCAGTTCCACACTGTTTTGGTGACTGTAGCTTCTCAGCAGAGTGTGACGTCACGGAGGGAGATGCCTCCAGCCCGTTCTCTTTTTTCAGGGTTTCTTTGGCTATTTGGGGTCCTTTGTGGTTCCCCACAGATATTAGGAGGATTTGCTCTATTTGGGGGGAAAATACCATGGAATTTTGGGAGGGATTGCATTCACTGTGTCCACTGCTTTGGGTAGCATGGATATTTTAACAACATTAATTGTTCCATTCCATGAGAACAGGATATCTTTCCATTTATTGGTGTGTTTTTCAATGTCTTCATCAATGTCTTAAAGTTTTCAGTGTGCAGGTCTTTCACCTCCTTGGTTGACTTTATTCCCAGGTATTTTGTTCTTTTTGATGCAGTTGTAAATAGGGTTGCTTTCTTTCTCTTTCTGATGGTTCATTATTAGTGTTTAGAAATGCAACTGATTTCTGTGTATTGATTTTGCAACTTTACTGAATTTATTTATTAGTTCTAATAGTGTTTTTGTGGCATGAAGTGGAAAATTGGAATTCAAAAATCCCACTGTTTCTACCATATCCAGGTCGTCCACAACACGGAGGACAGCGGCTCCTAATATAACCTTCCCACGGTGCCTCTAAATGACATGTGGACTTTGGGTGAACTGGATCTGGGTAAGGCTTGGCTTCTATCTGGAAGTTTGATGTTTTCTCTGCTTTTCTGGCATGCTATTGACATACATGATGTTTTGAAAAGTAATTGACTTTCCAGTAATTTCAAACATACAACTTTACATACATAAAAACAAGTCTTGTACCTTGATTAAATATACTCCTAAATAGTGATGTTGACATTATTACAAATGGAATTGTTCTCATAAATTCTTTTTCAGATTATTTTTTGCCAGCGTATGCATATAAGATAGATTTTCATGAATTGATATTTTGTTCTATAACTTTGCTTATTAATTAGTTGATTAGCTCAAATAATTTCTTTGCTGATTATAGGTAGTTTTATATATGAGATGATGTGACCTATGTTCTGTGAAGAGACACGGTTTTAATGTTTCCATTCACCCATGGAGGCCTTTTATTTCTTTCCTCAAGATTCTGGGTAGAACTTCCAGTACACTATTGAGTAACGGTGATGAAGGCCAGCTTCCTGGCCTTGTTCCTGATTTCAGGAGTAAATCTTTCAGTCTTTAACATTGAGCACGATGTTTGCTGTGGCTTTTTGTACTACTCTTTTCCATATTGAACGAATTTCCTTTTATTCCTGCTTTCTTGAGTGTTTTTCATGAAATAACACTGGATTTTCACTGTAGATTTTTTGCATGAATTGATATGGTTATGTGTTTTTACTTCACACCATTATTGTGGTTGAATACATGGCTTACTTTTACTATGTTGAGCAACCTGAAATTCCTGGTGTAGAGATACTTGCTTATGGCATTATCCATTTAAAGTTCTGTTGGTTTCATGTTGCTATTATTGTGTGATAGATTTTTACATTCATATTTGTAAGTTGTACTGGGGTAGTTTTCTTGTTTTTTTCCTCTATTTTTAAAATCTTTTTTAAAATAGTGGTTTTATTTCATTCTAATTATTTATTTATTTTGGCCACGTCCCATGGCTTGTGGGATCTTAGTTCCCCAGTCAGGGATCGAAGCCGAGCCCTTGGCAGTGAAAGCACAGAGTCCTAACCACTGGGCCACCAGGGAATTCCCCAGTTTTCTTTTTCAAGATGTATTTGTATAATCTGATTAGACTTGGCTTGGTGTAAGTGGTTTGGAGGGTTAGCATTAGGGCTGGGGCTGGTGTGAGGGTTGGGGCTGTGTATGGTTTATGGTTGCTGTGATGGTTTAAGTTTTAGGGTTAATGAGTTATGTATGGGTATGGTTAATGAATATATTTTATGGTTTGCTTATGGTTATGGTTTGGCTTATTGGTTAAGGTTTATGGTTTTGGTCTCAGGGTGTTAGGGTTCTGTGTTAGAGTGGGTGTTAGGGTATGGGTGAGAATTGGGGTACAGGTAGGATGCGGGTAGAGCATGGGTTAGGGTAAGGTACAGGTTTAGGGTACGGGTTAGGCTAAGGTTAGGTCAGGGCTTAGGGTCAGGATCAGAGTTTAGGGTTAGGGTCCATGTCAGGATTAGCGTCAAGGTTGAGCGAGGCCATTGTTTTCTGCTCCTCCAGTTCTGGATTCTCATTGATAGATGAATGAAATGTCTGCTCTGGTCACCCACTGTTTCAAATTGAGCTCAGCCTTAGTCAAGGGTTCTTAGGGCCTCAGAGGTCATGCAGGGTTTCCCTCCACCCTCCCTCCTGGGAAGGGTGATGCAGGCCCCACTCTGTGTGGGCAGCCCCAGGTCCAGCATGGCCCTGACATGCAGGATACTAAGTAGACGTGATGTAAGACTTGGTGCATCAGTCTGCCAGCCCCCAGGTGCTGCCTTTTTTTTTTTTTCTTAATTAATTAATTAATTAATTAATTAATTTGGGGCTGTGTTGGGTCTGCATTGCTGCACGGAGGCTTTCTCTAGTTGCGGCGAGTGGGGGCTTCTCATTGCGGTGGCTTCTCTTGCTGCAGAGCACAGGCTCTAAGCGCGTGGGCTTCAGCAGTTGTGGCTCGCGGGTTCTAGAGCGCAGGCTCAGTAGTTGTGGTGCACGGGCTTAGTTCCTCCACAGCATGTGGGATCTTCCCGGACCAGGGCTCAAACCCGTGTCCCCTGCATTGGCAGGTGGATTCTTAACCACTGCGCCACCAGGGAAGTCTGGTGTTGCGTTCGTGAGGGCTGGTGGGGCCCTCTTGGGACTGGACGGATCCTTTGTTCCATCTGCACGGGTGTCCAAGCAGCTCTCAGAACAGCCCTTGGCCTCTGAGCATCCAGGCAGGCACCCACGTTCCTCCAGCTCAGGTTAGCCTTGGCCCCTCCATCCCCGTGGCCAATTACTGAGCTGATTGTGTCTTTCCTCTTTAAAATTAAATCACTCTCTCCAGGTGGGCGAGAAGTTTACTTGTGAACTTGGTTAGGGTTAGGGGCTAGGGGTTAAGGGTTAGGGGTTAGGGTCAGGGTTAGGGCTAGGGCTAGGGCTAGGGGTTAGGGTTAGGCTTAGGGTTGGGTTAGGGTTAGGGGTTAGGTTTAGGGTTAGGGTTAGTGTTGGGTTAGGGTTAGGGTTAAGGTAGGGTTAGGGTTGGGTTAGGGTTAGGGTTTAGGGTTAGGGTGTCCAGCCTTACGTCCCATTCAGCTGTGAGTGTAGATGTGGTCAGTCCAGTTGCATCACAGCCCCTGATTGAATTTTGTAAGAATTCCTCTCTCTCTCACTGTCTTTCTTTTTTTATAATTAATTTTTATAGTGGGGTGTAGCTGATTTGCAATGTTGTGTTTCTTGGTGCTCTACATCCACCTGAGTCACTTACAGAGAGACATCAATAAATTCTTTTCTAGTTTCTAGTAGTCAGATAGATGTTTTTTCTGTGAATAGAGTGTGCTGAGTCCAGTTCCTTGAACAATGAGTATGTCTTGGCGATTACATTATTGGCGTATGGAACGGTATCTGTGCCAATTTCAACCTCCTGGTTTATGCATCACCGCACCACACTTTTCCCCTTAAGCAGCCATCAGTGTGTTTTGTAAATGTGTGATGGTGTTCGGTTTGTAATTCAGTTCATGGTTAGGCGATTTTTAGATTCCCTTTATAAGTGATATCTTATGATAAGTTTCTCTTGCTGTCTAACTTATTTCACTCTCAATGACCAAACATAAGTCCCCCTGAGTTGCTGCAACTGGCCTCATTTCATTGATTTCAGGGCTGAGTAATATTCCGTTGTGCTTAAGTACCAAATTTTCTTTCACCATTTTTTCCTTCCAAGGACTATTAAGTTGTACCCAAGTCGAGGCTGTTGTAAACATAGCAGCAGTAAACGGGGTGCCTGCGTCCTGTGGATTTTTGGTTTTTCCAACATATAGGCCCATGAGTGGAAGCGCCCTATGCTTTGTAGCTCTGTTTTTTAGATGTTTTAGGAAACACAGCACACTTCTCCAGAGTGGCCGTTGGCAATTTACATTCCCCCCTTCAGCGTAACAAGGCTCCCTTTTCTCCTCTCCTTGTCCTGCATATCTGGTTTTTACCCTTTGTGAGGATGGTCCTTTTTTCTGATTCGAAGTGATACCTCTTTGTAGTGTTGATTTGCATTGCCCGCTTCTTTGGTTGGCCAAAAAGGGCGTATGCGTTTTTCCTGAATATATTCTGGAAGTTCAATTTGAGAGACAGCTTTTTTTGTTTAATTGATTAATGAATTAATTTATTTTTGGCTGTGTTGGGTCTTCGTTTCTGTGTGAAGGCTTTCTCTAGTTGTGGCAAGCGGGGGCCACTCTTCATCGCGGTGCGCGGGCCTCTCACTATCGCGGCCTCTCTTGTTGCGGAGCACAGGCTCCAGACGTGCAGGCTCAATAGTTGTGGCTCACGGGCCTAGTTGCTCCGCGGCATGTGGGATCTTCCCAGGTCAGGGCTCGAACCCGTGTCCCCTGCATTAGCAGGCAGATTCTCAACCACTGCGCCACCAGGGAAGCCCCTTGAATAGTTTTGTATTTAAAATTTGTCTGTGGGGACTTCCCTGGTGACGCAGTGGTTAAGAGTCCGCCTGCCAATGCAGGGGACACGGGCTCGAGCCCTGGTCCGGGAAGATCCCACATGCCGCAGAGCAACCGAGCCTGCGCGGCACAACTACTGAAGCCTGCGCGCCTAGAGCCCATGCTCGCCCACAAGAGAAGCCACCGCAATGAGAAGCCCGTGCACCGCAACGAAGAGTAGCCCCGCTCGACGCAACTAGAGAAAGCCCACATGCAGCAACGAAGACCCAACGCAGCCAAACATAAATTAGAAACTACAATCAAATTTGCCTCTGAATAACTTTGAGTGAATTTGGTATAAGTTGTAAAGTTTGCATCTACATTCACTTCATTCCAAATGGTTTCCAATTAATTGTTCCTTAACTACTTTTAGAAAGCTTTTGGGATAGAGACTCCATTTTAGTTTGAATGTCCAGTTTAATGGATTCAGCAGTCCTGTCAGTAGGGCACGCTGCCTCCAGTGACCTGTGAGGGAGGCGCGGCCTGCACTTCCTGCACTGACCACAGGGTGGCGCCGAGTTCGCCTCTCTGACCCACAGCGCATGCTCGTTCCCTGCGAACTCGATTGTGAGGTCAGCTGAGAGCAGTTGAGCCTCCTCAGGCGCGGGGGCGGGGGCGGAGGCCTTCCGGTAGGACGCCCGGCTCAGTGTCTCTGCTGAGAGGAGCTCGGTCTCCGTCTCCTTAGGACTCGCTGGGGTTTCGGCTTCAGGACAAAGTGGGGCTGCGTCCACGCTGACTAGGGAACTAGGTTTCCTGAGGACCCAGGTGATGCCTGAGGGAAAGGTGAAGAGACGGTGAGGAAAAGTGGGGAGAAGCTTCCTGTGGGCGACTGACCGTTGAGGGGGTCCGTCTTCGTGTGAGCGAGGGAGGGCTTGGCGTGGAAAGCTGGGTTTTTGTTCAGGTTTGTGTGCAGGGTAGCCAGCGTGAGTTATGGGGCGTCCAGTTTTCCCAGCACCATTTATGGTGGGGAGTGTCGTGCTCCTTGGTGTGTCCTTGGTCCCTGTGTCATAAATTCACCGACCCCGTCCGTGGGGGTTGAAGTCTGGTCTCTCTGTCCTGTTCCTCTGGTCCCTGTGCCCGTTTTGAGCCAGTTCCACACTGTTTTGGTGACTGTAGCTTCTCAGCAGAGTGTGACGTCACGGAGGGAGATGCCTCCAGCCCGTTCTCTTTTTTCAGGGTTTCTTTGGCTATTTGGGGTCCTTTGTGGTTCCCCACAGATATTAGGAGGATTTGCTCTATTTGGGGGGAAAATACCATGGAATTTTGGGAGGGATTGCATTCACTGTGTCCACTGCTTTGGGTAGCATGGATATTTTAACAACATTAATTGTTCCATTCCATGAGAACAGGATATCTTTCCATTTATTGGTGTGTTTTTCAATGTCTTCATCAATGTCTTAAAGTTTTCAGTGTGCAGGTCTTTCACCTCCTTGGTTGACTTTATTCCCAGGTATTTTGTTCTTTTTGATGCAGTTGTAAATAGGGTTGCTTTCTTTCTCTTTCTGATGGTTCATTATTAGTGTTTAGAAATGCAACTGATTTCTGTGTATTGATTTTGCAACTTTACTGAATTTATTTATTAGTTCTAATAGTGTTTTTGTGGCATGAAGTGGAAAATTGGAATTCAAAAATCCCACTGTTTCTACCATATCCAGGTCGTCCACAACACGGAGGACAGCGGCTCCTAATATAACCTTCCCACGGTGCCTCTAAATGACATGTGGACTTTGGGTGAACTGGATCTGGGTAAGGCTTGGCTTCTATCTGGAAGTTTGATGTTTTCTCTGCTTTTCTGGCATGCTATTGACATACATGATGTTTTGAAAAGTAATTGACTTTCCAGTAATTTCAAACATACAACTTTACATACATAAAAACAAGTCTTGTACCTTGATTAAATATACTCCTAAATAGTGATGTTGACATTATTACAAATGGAATTGTTCTCATAAATTCTTTTTCAGATTATTTTTTGCCAGCGTATGCATATAAGATAGATTTTCATGAATTGATATTTTGTTCTATAACTTTGCTTATTAATTAGTTGATTAGCTCAAATAATTTCTTTGCTGATTATAGGTAGTTTTATATATGAGATGATGTGACCTATGTTCTGTGAAGAGACACGGTTTTAATGTTTCCATTCACCCATGGAGGCCTTTTATTTCTTTCCTCAAGATTCTGGGTAGAACTTCCAGTACACTATTGAGTAACGGTGATGAAGGCCAGCTTCCTGGCCTTGTTCCTGATTTCAGGAGTAAATCTTTCAGTCTTTAACATTGAGCACGATGTTTGCTGTGGCTTTTTGTACTACTCTTTTCCATATTGAACGAATTTCCTTTTATTCCTGCTTTCTTGAGTGTTTTTCATGAAATAACACTGGATTTTCACTGTAGATTTTTTGCATGAATTGATATGGTTATGTGTTTTTACTTCACACCATTATTGTGGTTGAATACATGGCTTACTTTTACTATGTTGAGCAACCTGAAATTCCTGGTGTAGAGATACTTGCTTATGGCATTATCCATTTAAAGTTCTGTTGGTTTCATGTTGCTATTATTGTGTGATAGATTTTTACATTCATATTTGTAAGTTGTACTGGGGTAGTTTTCTTGTTTTTTTCCTCTATTTTTAAAATCTTTTTTAAAATAGTGGTTTTATTTCATTCTAATTATTTATTTATTTTGGCCACGTCCCATGGCTTGTGGGATCTTAGTTCCCCAGTCAGGGATCGAAGCCGAGCCCTTGGCAGTGAAAGCACAGAGTCCTAACCACTGGGCCACCAGGGAATTCCCCAGTTTTCTTTTTCAAGATGTATTTGTATAATCTGATTAGACTTGGCTTGGTGTAAGTGGTTTGGAGGGTTAGCATTAGGGCTGGGGCTGGTGTGAGGGTTGGGGCTGTGTATGGTTTATGGTTGCTGTGATGGTTTAAGTTTTAGGGTTAATGAGTTATGTATGGGTATGGTTAATGAATATATTTTATGGTTTGCTTATGGTTATGGTTTGGCTTATTGGTTAAGGTTTATGGTTTTGGTCTCAGGGTGTTAGGGTTCTGTGTTAGAGTGGGTGTTAGGGTATGGGTGAGAATTGGGGTACAGGTAGGATGCGGGTAGAGCATGGGTTAGGGTAAGGTACAGGTTTAGGGTACGGGTTAGGCTAAGGTTAGGTCAGGGCTTAGGGTCAGGATCAGAGTTTAGGGTTAGGGTCCATGTCAGGATTAGCGTCAAGGTTGAGCGAGGCCATTGTTTTCTGCTCCTCCAGTTCTGGATTCTCATTGATAGATGAATGAAATGTCTGCTCTGGTCACCCACTGTTTCAAATTGAGCTCAGCCTTAGTCAAGGGTTCTTAGGGCCTCAGAGGTCATGCAGGGTTTCCCTCCACCCTCCCTCCTGGGAAGGGTGATGCAGGCCCCACTCTGTGTGGGCAGCCCCAGGTCCAGCATGGCCCTGACATGCAGGATACTAAGTAGACGTGATGTAAGACTTGGTGCATCAGTCTGCCAGCCCCCAGGTGCTGCCTTTTTTTTTTTTCTTAATTAATTAATTAATTAATTAATTAATTTGGGGCTGTGTTGGGTCTGCATTGCTGCACGGAGGCTTTCTCTAGTTGCGGCGAGTGGGGGCTTCTCATTGCGGTGGCTTCTCTTGCTGCAGAGCACAGGCTCTAAGCGCGTGGGCTTCAGCAGTTGTGGCTCGCGGGTTCTAGAGCGCAGGCTCAGTAGTTGTGGTGCACGGGCTTAGTTCCTCCACAGCATGTGGGATCTTCCCGGACCAGGGCTCAAACCCGTGTCCCCTGCATTGGCAGGTGGATTCTTAACCACTGCGCCACCAGGGAAGTCTGGTGTTGCGTTCGTGAGGGCTGGTGGGGCCCTCTTGGGACTGGACGGATCCTTTGTTCCATCTGCACGGGTGTCCAAGCAGCTCTCAGAACAGCCCTTGGCCTCTGAGCATCCAGGCAGGCACCCACGTTCCTCCAGCTCAGGTTAGCCTTGGCCCCTCCATCCCCGTGGCCAATTACTGAGCTGATTGTGTCTTTCCTCTTTAAAATTAAATCACTCTCTCCAGGTGGGCGAGAAGTTTACTTGTGAACTTGGTTAGGGTTAGGGGCTAGGGGTTAAGGGTTAGGGGTTAGGGTCAGGGTTAGGGCTAGGGCTAGGGCTAGGGGTTAGGGTTAGGCTTAGGGTTGGGTTAGGGTTAGGGGTTAGGTTTAGGGTTAGGGTTAGTGTTGGGTTAGGGTTAGGGTTAAGGTAGGGTTAGGGTTGGGTTAGGGTTAGGGTTTAGGGTTAGGGTGTCCAGCCTTACGTCCCATTCAGCTGTGAGTGTAGATGTGGTCAGTCCAGTTGCATCACAGCCCCTGATTGAATTTTGTAAGAATTCCTCTCTCTCTCACTGTCTTTCTTTTTTTATAATTAATTTTTATAGTGGGGTGTAGCTGATTTGCAATGTTGTGTTTCTTGGTGCTCTACATCCACCTGAGTCACTTACAGAGAGACATCAATAAATTCTTTTCTAGTTTCTAGTAGTCAGATAGATGTTTTTTCTGTGAATAGAGTGTGCTGAGTCCAGTTCCTTGAACAATGAGTATGTCTTGGCGATTACATTATTGGCGTATGGAACGGTATCTGTGCCAATTTCAACCTCCTGGTTTATGCATCACCGCACCACACTTTTCCCCTTAAGCAGCCATCAGTGTGTTTTGTAAATGTGTGATGGTGTTCGGTTTGTAATTCAGTTCATGGTTAGGCGATTTTTAGATTCCCTTTATAAGTGATATCTTATGATAAGTTTCTCTTGCTGTCTAACTTATTTCACTCTCAATGACCAAACATAAGTCCCCCTGAGTTGCTGCAACTGGCCTCATTTCATTGATTTCAGGGCTGAGTAATATTCCGTTGTGCTTAAGTACCAAATTTTCTTTCACCATTTTTTCCTTCCAAGGACTATTAAGTTGTACCCAAGTCGAGGCTGTTGTAAACATAGCAGCAGTAAACGGGGTGCCTGCGTCCTGTGGATTTTTGGTTTTTCCAACATATAGGCCCATGAGTGGAAGCGCCCTATGCTTTGTAGCTCTGTTTTTTAGATGTTTTAGGAAACACAGCACACTTCTCCAGAGTGGCCGTTGGCAATTTACATTCCCCCCTTCAGCGTAACAAGGCTCCCTTTTCTCCTCTCCTTGTCCTGCATATCTGGTTTTTACCCTTTGTGAGGATGGTCCTTTTTTCTGATTCGAAGTGATACCTCTTTGTAGTGTTGATTTGCATTGCCCGCTTCTTTGGTTGGCCAAAAAGGGCGTATGCGTTTTTCCTGAATATATTCTGGAAGTTCAATTTGAGAGACAGCTTTTTTTGTTTAATTGATTAATGAATTAATTTATTTTTGGCTGTGTTGGGTCTTCGTTTCTGTGTGAAGGCTTTCTCTAGTTGTGGCAAGCGGGGGCCACTCTTCATCGCGGTGCGCGGGCCTCTCACTATCGCGGCCTCTCTTGTTGCGGAGCACAGGCTCCAGACGTGCAGGCTCAATAGTTGTGGCTCACGGGCCTAGTTGCTCCGCGGCATGTGGGATCTTCCCAGGTCAGGGCTCGAACCCGTGTCCCCTGCATTAGCAGGCAGATTCTCAACCACTGCGCCACCAGGGAAGCCCCTTGAATAGTTTTGTATTTAAAATTTGTCTGTGGGGACTTCCCTGGTGACGCAGTGGTTAAGAGTCCGCCTGCCAATGCAGGGGACACGGGCTCGAGCCCTGGTCCGGGAAGATCCCACATGCCGCAGAGCAACCGAGCCTGCGCGGCACAACTACTGAAGCCTGCGCGCCTAGAGCCCATGCTCGCCCACAAGAGAAGCCACCGCAATGAGAAGCCCGTGCACCGCAACGAAGAGTAGCCCCGCTCGACGCAACTAGAGAAAGCCCACATGCAGCAACGAAGACCCAACGCAGCCAAACATAAATTAGAAACTACAATCAAATTTGCCTCTGAATAACTTTGAGTGAATTTGGTATAAGTTGTAAAGTTTGCATCTACATTCACTTCATTCCAAATGGTTTCCAATTAATTGTTCCTTAACTACTTTTAGAAAGCTTTTGGGATAGAGACTCCATTTTAGTTTGAATGTCCAGTTTAATGGATTCAGCAGTCCTGTCAGTAGGGCACGCTGCCTCCAGTGACCTGTGAGGGAGGCGCGGCCTGCACTTCCTGCACTGACCACAGGGTGGCGCCGAGTTCGCCTCTCTGACCCACAGCGCATGCTCGTTCCCTGCGAACTCGATTGTGAGGTCAGCTGAGAGCAGTTGAGCCTCCTCAGGCGCGGGGGCGGGGGCGGAGGCCTTCCGGTAGGACGCCCGGCTCAGTGTCTCTGCTGAGAGGAGCTCGGTCTCCGTCTCCTTAGGACTCGCTGGGGTTTCGGCTTCAGGACAAAGTGGGGCTGCGTCCACGCTGACTAGGGAACTAGGTTTCCTGAGGACCCAGGTGATGCCTGAGGGAAAGGTGAAGAGACGGTGAGGAAAAGTGGGGAGAAGCTTCCTGTGGGCGACTGACCGTTGAGGGGGTCCGTCTTCGTGTGAGCGAGGGAGGGCTTGGCGTGGAAAGCTGGGTTTTTGTTCAGGTTTGTGTGCAGGGTAGCCAGCGTGAGTTATGGGGCGTCCAGTTTTCCCAGCACCATTTATGGTGGGGAGTGTCGTGCTCCTTGGTGTGTCCTTGGTCCCTGTGTCATAAATTCACCGACCCCGTCCGTGGGGGTTGAAGTCTGGTCTCTCTGTCCTGTTCCTCTGGTCCCTGTGCCCGTTTTGAGCCAGTTCCACACTGTTTTGGTGACTGTAGCTTCTCAGCAGAGTGTGACGTCAGGGAGGGAGATGCCTCCAGCCCGTTCTCTTTTTTCAGGGTTTCTTTGGCTATTTGGGGTCCTTTGTGGTTCCCCACAGATATTAGGAGGATTTGCTCTATTTGGGGGGAAAATACCATGGAATTTTGGGAGGGATTGCATTCACTGTGTCCACTGCTTTGGGTAGCATGGATATTTTAACAACATTAATTGTTCCATTCCATGAGAACAGGATATCTTTCCATTTATTGGTGTGTTTTTCAATGTCTTCATCAATGTCTTAAAGTTTTCAGTGTGCAGGTCTTTCACCTCCTTGGTTGACTTTATTCCCAGGTATTTTGTTCTTTTTGATGCAGTTGTAAATAGGGTTGCTTTCTTTCTCTTTCTGATGGTTCATTATTAGTGTTTAGAAATGCAACTGATTTCTGTGTATTGATTTTGCAACTTTACTGAATTTATTTATTAGTTCTAATAGTGTTTTTGTGGCATGAAGTGGAAAATTGGAATTCAAAAATCCCACTGTTTCTACCATATCCAGGTCGTCCACAACACGGAGGACAGCGGCTCCTAATATAACCTTCCCACGGTGCCTCTAAATGACATGTGGACTTTGGGTGAACTGGATCTGGGTAAGGCTTGGCTTCTATCTGGAAGTTTGATGTTTTCTCTGCTTTTCTGGCATGCTATTGACATACATGATGTTTTGAAAAGTAATTGACTTTCCAGTAATTTCAAACATACAACTTTACATACATAAAAACAAGTCTTGTACCTTGATTAAATATACTCCTAAATAGTGATGTTGACATTATTACAAATGGAATTGTTCTCATAAATTCTTTTTCAGATTATTTTTTGCCAGCGTATGCATATAAGATAGATTTTCATGAATTGATATTTTGTTCTATAACTTTGCTTATTAATTAGTTGATTAGCTCAAATAATTTCTTTGCTGATTATAGGTAGTTTTATATATGAGATGATGTGACCTATGTTCTGTGAAGAGACACGGTTTTAATGTTTCCATTCACCCATGGAGGCCTTTTATTTCTTTCCTCAAGATTCTGGGTAGAACTTCCAGTACACTATTGAGTAACGGTGATGAAGGCCAGCTTCCTGGCCTTGTTCCTGATTTCAGGAGTAAATCTTTCAGTCTTTAACATTGAGCACGATGTTTGCTGTGGCTTTTTGTACTACTCTTTTCCATATTGAACGAATTTCCTTTTATTCCTGCTTTCTTGAGTGTTTTTCATGAAATAACACTGGATTTTCACTGTAGATTTTTTGCATGAATTGATATGGTTATGTGTTTTTACTTCACACCATTATTGTGGTTGAATACATGGCTTACTTTTACTATGTTGAGCAACCTGAAATTCCTGGTGTAGAGATACTTGCTTATGGCATTATCCATTTAAAGTTCTGTTGGTTTCATGTTGCTATTATTGTGTGATAGATTTTTACATTCATATTTGTAAGTTGTACTGGGGTAGTTTTCTTGTTTTTTTCCTCTATTTTTAAAATCTTTTTTAAAATAGTGGTTTTATTTCATTCTAATTATTTATTTATTTTGGCCACGTCCCATGGCTTGTGGGATCTTAGTTCCCCAGTCAGGGATCGAAGCCGAGCCCTTGGCAGTGAAAGCACAGAGTCCTAACCACTGGGCCACCAGGGAATTCCCCAGTTTTCTTTTTCAAGATGTATTTGTATAATCTGATTAGACTTGGCTTGGTGTAAGTGGTTTGGAGGGTTAGCATTAGGGCTGGGGCTGGTGTGAGGGTTGGGGCTGTGTATGGTTTATGGTTGCTGTGATGGTTTAAGTTTTAGGGTTAATGAGTTATGTATGGGTATGGTTAATGAATATATTTTATGGTTTGCTTATGGTTATGGTTTGGCTTATTGGTTAAGGTTTATGGTTTTGGTCTCAGGGTGTTAGGGTTCTGTGTTAGAGTGGGTGTTAGGGTATGGGTGAGAATTGGGGTACAGGTAGGATGCGGGTAGAGCATGGGTTAGGGTAAGGTACAGGTTTAGGGTACGGGTTAGGCTAAGGTTAGGTCAGGGCTTAGGGTCAGGATCAGAGTTTAGGGTTAGGGTCCATGTCAGGATTAGCGTCAAGGTTGAGCGAGGCCATTGTTTTCTGCTCCTCCAGTTCTGGATTCTCATTGATAGATGAATGAAATGTCTGCTCTGGTCACCCACTGTTTCAAATTGAGCTCAGCCTTAGTCAAGGGTTCTTAGGGCCTCAGAGGTCATGCAGGGTTTCCCTCCACCCTCCCTCCTGGGAAGGGTGATGCAGGCCCCACTCTGTGTGGGCAGCCCCAGGTCCAGCATGGCCCTGACATGCAGGATACTAAGTAGACGTGATGTAAGACTTGGTGCATCAGTCTGCCAGCCCCCAGGTGCTGCCTTTTTTTTTTTTCTTAATTAATTAATTAATTAATTAATTAATTTGGGGCTGTGTTGGGTCTGCATTGCTGCACGGAGGCTTTCTCTAGTTGCGGCGAGTGGGGGCTTCTCATTGCGGTGGCTTCTCTTGCTGCAGAG
>NW_028124099.1:0-27096 GCF_965194825.1 Balaenoptera physalus | reverse complement strand
CAAAAGGGTAACCATGTAACCATGGTAACCCATGGAGAGGAGAGGAGGGGAGGCTGATTTTTTTTGTGTGAGTATTGTTACTTTTGTAATTAAAACCCATTTTAAAAATAGTACTGGTTATCTTAAACTAGTGAAATTGCATTGAC
Source organism: Balaenoptera physalus (assembly GCF_965194825.1). Lineage (NCBI taxonomy): Eukaryota > Metazoa > Chordata > Mammalia > Artiodactyla > Balaenopteridae > Balaenoptera > Balaenoptera physalus. The sequence continues at coordinate 26,950 of NW_028124099.1, read as the reverse complement.
TTGTATTTTCTTCTTATGTTCTTGGGAATTGCTCAGTACTGTTATTTACAATGCATATGTATTACTTTAGTATCAGAGTAAATATCAATAATGTGGTTTTTCTGTGGTGGTGATGAGAATCTGCACCTCATTTTGTTGTTATTTTACCACAAACAAGCCTAGGGCACAACATGGGTGTCACAGGCCCAGAGGCCAGAGTTCCTTGGCTCAGGATCAGCCTCAATTCACTTTTTAAAATCACAAGAAGGCAAATTCCCTGGCGGTCCAGTGGTCAGGACTCCGCGCTTTCACTGCCGAGGGTGTGTGTTAAAGGGAACCCGCAAGCCGCACAGCGTGACCAAAAAAAAGAAGAAAATAAATAAATAAAAAATAAAATCACAAGAAGAAATTATAAAGTCATTAACCATAGCCTGCCCCTCAACACACACACACACACACCACACACACACTTCTGTACTACTTCCCCGTATTTTCCTACAACACTCCCATCAGTTTCCTCTGTGGACCCCCAGAAATCCTGAAAAGTTGACTCTACTGCCCTTCTCCCCACTTTACAGACTAGGAAACTGAGACCCAGCAGAGAACATGTGCTGCCCAAGACCCCACAGATGAATGTGACACAGATGTGCCTGCAGTCGCTCGCACGCTCTTACTCCTGGGGCAGGAAGGCAAAGGCAGCAGATGGGTGTCTACTGGAGGCGTGTGGAAGCCGAGTCCCCCCCCACCCCACCCCCACGCATGCTTTGCTCAAGGCCCCATGGCAGCGGAGCTCAGGAAGACCAGGTCTCCTGACCCCAGACCCAGGGGACAGAGCAGCTGAGGCTCACCTTGTAGAGCTTGGCCAGCTTGCGGTTGGCTGCGTCCTCCTTGGCTGTGTCCTCGGCACCCTTGGGCAGAGCCGGCTTGGGACCCAGCACCTGCAGGAGAGGGAGAGATGGAAGAAGGGGTGGCGGTGAGCTCCTGGCAGCCTCCTCCCCCAGGGAGGGGACTGAATTCCTGAGAGAGCTCCCTCCCCAGGCATGCAAGGACCACACGGGCGTCCATCCACAGCGACCTTCCACTTAGGGTAAGGTCCCCTCCAGAGACATCCTGCATCTCTTGACGTGTCTCCTGTGTGCGGAGCTCAACCAGGGCTGCCTGTCGAGTCCTTCCCTCCTTGTTCCTTGTCTCCAGGAGCTCCGTGCTCCTCTGCCTCCTGGACAGTCCTTCAGGTATTTATCCTACCATTTCCTCCTGGCCTTCTAAGAATGATAAGTAGAGCTATGAACACCTTCCACCACATGCCTTTAACAGACCTCATTTCATCTTCGCACCCATGCTCAGAGGCACAGACTATCACTCTCATTTCACAGGAGAGGAAACTGAAGTCTAGAGAGAAGAAGTACCTTGTCCACACAGCTATAAGGTGGCTAAGTCAGAATTTAAGCCCGTATCCCTGTGATTTTAGAGTCTTATTTTCACACCTCCATTCTGAGCTACCTCCAGCCTCAGTGGCCCCAGCTGCTGCCCCTCTCAAGCCATGTCGGTGTCCGGGCTCCTCCCCATAATAATCACCTTCTGCTCTTCCTAAAAACCAGAACTCAACAGCCCCAGACAAGCAGGAGACGAGTGGCACGGAGCAGAGCCCGTGGTCTCCTCCTTTTCCCGGTGACCTTTGCCTCTGTTGATATGTCCTCAAAGCACAACGGCTGGCAATGCCATCATGCAATTGATGAAATGGGCTATAAACTACTAGGAATGGTCAGAAGAGGAAAGAGGGGATTGGGTCTCCATTGTCTCTTTCTGACCTGGTTCCAGCACCAGGCCCGCCCTCAGAAGATGCCAAGACCCTCCTTCTCAGCTCCTCTGGAGGACCTGGCCCTCCCAGTGGGAGGGTGCGGCTCACAACCCTGGGATGTACCAGGTCCTGGGATTCCAGCCCCACTTCTCAGGGGAGTCTGGGAGTTGTTGGGGGAGCTGCTCTTCCAGCTTGGTGGAAAAACAAATTCACCTCAACACTGCCTGTTGGATGGAGGAAAGAAATGAGCCTCCTGTCCCTATTCTTGGCCCCACCCTGCGCTCCTGGGATGGGGCAGTGGGTACCTGGAGCATCGCCTCCGGCTCGGAGCCCTCCTCGGACACGTGCACATGGGCCCGGCCACTCCGCTCGTTGTCTCGGATGCCCTTGGACATCTGTGTGGCCTTCAGCCTCTCCAAACGGTTGCTCTCGGAGCCGCACCACTGATAGATGTCCTGTAAGACAGGGACCCCACATAAGGCAGTGCCCTCACCTTCGTATAAGCCCTGCCCAGCGACATGGCAAGGAGGGAACTATGGAGGGGGGCGGTGAGCTCACCCTGTTCTCTGCTTGCCCAGGTGACGGCCCGTGGAGCACACACAAGCCCACATCCAAGCACAACAGGTGTGATCTGTGTGCACCAGGGCATGTGAGTGCATGATTTGGGATATGTGTTTTTTCACAGGTACCCCTACACATAGAATGTGTATAGAGATGTTTGCCTGCTGGTGGGAGCAGAAATTAGCACAACCACTTTGGAAAACCGTTTGGCTGTACCTTCTAAAGCTCTGTATACTGGTATCCTATGACTCAGCAATCCCTCTCCTGGGAATATACCCAACAGAAGTGCATGCATACATCCACCAAAAGACCTGTGCAAGAATGTTCAGAGCAGTACCACCTGGAATAGCCCTGAACTATCCCAAGTGTCCATCAACAACAGAACAGATCAATAAACTGTGGCATATCTGCCCAATCAATTCTTATATAACAAGGAGAAGGAACAATTTACAACTAAAGGCAAGAATATGGATGGATCTTAGAAAGAAAATGTTGGGCAAAAAAGTCAGAGATCAAAAGCAAAGATTCCACGTATATGAAGTTCAGAAACAGGTGGAACCAGTCTATGCTGTTGGTTGAGAGAGTTTGGGATGACGGTTATCCTTGGGGGTGAAAGGACGAGAAGAGGACAGACGGGGAATTCCCTGGCAGTCCAGTGGTTGGGACTCTGTGGGGCCCACTGCAGGGGGCACGGGTTCCATCCCTGGTCAGGGAACTAAGATTCTGCAAGCCACGTGGCCAAAAAAAAAAAAAAATCTAAGAAGAGGACAGATGGGGCCTTCTGGGGGCTGGTGACGTTCTGTTTCTTGATCTGGGTGTTAATTACACAGGTGTGCTCACTCTGTGATATCTATAGAGATGCACACTCAGGATTCACACACTCTTCTGTGTACCTGTTACACTTTAATAACAAGCTTACACTCAGTGTGTGCCTCCGTTTGCATGGACATTACACCACGTGTATATATGAGGTTGGGTGTAGAACATCTGGCCATGTCCTTCTGCAGGTATGAGTATATGTGGATTTGGGAAGAATGTGTACAAAGCATCACACATCAGTAAGGTGGGCCTGGGTAAGTGCATCCCACACACGTTGCCACATACAAGTGGGCATGTGCAACTACACGTATGACATGCACATTGTGGGTCCCTGAACAACATGCCCAAGTCTCCATGTGTAGGCATTCATCGTGGTGCCATGTCCACACCTGCCGGGCAAGAGCTTATAGTTTTTTTTTTTTAATTGAGGTATGGTTGACTTACAATACTATATGTTTCAGGTGTACAACATAGTGATTCACAATTTTTAAAGACTATATACCATTTGTAGTTGTTATAAAATATTGGCTATATTCCAAGAGCCTATAGTTTCTGCACATGCCCACCATGTATTTGCAAGTGAGTGATTATGTGTAAAAAGGTACACAAGATGTGCACATGAACATGCCAGGGAGTCTGTACATCAACTGAAGCCAGAGTACGCTGTGCGTGAGGTCTGTGTGCAGGCATATGAGTCTGAGTCTACACGCCAGGCACGTCTGTACCCAAATCTCTGCAGGTATGTCTGACTGCTACACAGAGCATGTGTGTGCATGGGGGCTACTGTCTCTGTGGCTTGCCCTACTTGTTCACGTGGATGTGTCCACCTCCCCAGAGTCAGGCCTGGAGCACCTCAGTGGCCCCTGGGAAAGGGGAGGGCAGGACTTACATTGCCCAGGTCCAGGATGAAGCAGTCGCCATTGTTGAAGCTCTCCCAGGACACAGGCACCTCGGTGGCGCGGACTGCACGCCGCCCTTTGACCTGGAAGAGTCTCTGCACCATCACCTCATTGGGTACCACGTGCTTGAATCCCGATGCCACGCCTCCTTTCTGTTGGGTCAAGGAGACAGCGTTAGTCCATGGGAGAGCATCTGGGGAAGGGATAGGGATGAGTTGAAGGAAATTCTGGCCTACGCACCACTGGACTTCTAGCAGATTCCCTACCCACTGCACATTGCTGCCACCCCTTTGAATCTCATACTCCACTAACAAAGACCCCTGGGCCCACTTTCCTGGATCAAAAAGCTTCAAACATTCCTTTCTCAAAACCTGCATTTCCCAAGGGATGTTCTAAGGAACTCTAATCCCCCAAGATAGTCTGCAAGGAAAGGATTCCATGATCAAATAAGCACAAGGAATGCTCCTTACTTGCTCCCTGACTGTTACATAATGTACATCCACATAATAAAGGCTCTGGGAAGTCCTATGGTAAATAAACCTGCCTGCCTTTTGTTTTAGAGAACATTTCCCTGCCTTATTGAATCAAGAACTGCTTTTCTCCTCCTCATCCTGCCTGCAGCTCGAGTGTTCTGCAAAACCCACTTTGAGAAGCACTCACCCAAAGCTTTCCCATCCTTCATCCTGCCTGCAGCTCGAGTGTTCTGCAAAACCCACTTTGAGAAGCACTCACCCAAAGCTTTCCCATCCTTCAAGGCTCTCTCGGTCTCCAGCCGAGACCATCCCCCTCCCTCCTCTGATGCTGCTGCAGCAAGTCCCACCCAGCTGTGCCTTCAGAGGCAGCTGTGGGTAAACGACAGAGCACCGACCTCAGGTTCAAGTCCCTGCCCTGCCACTACAGTGCTGGGTGACTTTGGGCAAGTCTCTTTCCCTCTCTGAGCCTCAGGCCTCTCCCTTTTGAAATGGTGACAAAAGCCCCTGCTGTGCCACCTTTTGCAGTCATCACCAAGTTCCCAGGGAGCTTCAGGAAGGATTCCTGGCAGCGGTCAAAACTGCCCTTGGCTCAGCAGAAAGCCAAATAAAGTGGGTTGGGCGTCCTCATAAACAGTTCCCAGCCCCAGGTGCTCACCGACCCCAAGCCCCAGGGATGTCAAGTCAGAGCTGCGAAGGGTCCTTATGAGCTTCCCATTTTACGCATGAGGAAACTGAAGCCCAGAGAAGTGAAGCGACTTACTCAAGGGCACTCAACAAGCACGCGGCAAAGCTAAGGAGTAAAACCTTGCCTCCTGTTTCCAATCTGGCACTCACCTCCCTGCTCCACAGGTCAAGGGCCCCTAAGGCCAGAAATGTGGCCACCCGCTCCAGGTCCCTTGCTGACACCTCAGTTTGCAGAGCGAAGCCAAGTCTGACTTGTCGCACAGAGTCCACGAGGGCAAGGGACGAAGGGGGTGAGTATAATTGGGTTCCTATTACGTCTACACACAGTAAGCAACGTGGAAGTGGCTGTGAAATGACAATGCCCACTCTGCTGGGCATTCTGTATGTGTCACCTATGAGGGAGGTGTCATCACCCCCATCTTACAGACGAGAAATGCAGATGCCAGAAGTGAAGAGACTTGCCTAAGATCTCGAAGCTAGTAAATGGTAGAGCTAGGATGCAAACCCAGGTGTAACTAAATTTGTAAGGGCCACATTTTCCCCCAACATCAGGTTTTCTTAGAGCAAAGGTCACTAGGGTCACCCAGGATGGGAGGCAGGAACAAACCACTGTTCAGAGCAAGGTTCTTCAAGTTGAAATGTTTTCCCTGTTGTGAGTGGAGCGCCCCCTGGTGTCCTTTCTTAGTACCAGCATGAGGTCTTTCAAGAGCATCCCCTTGGGCCCAGCAGGGTGGCCAAGGTATTCTCAGAGCCTTTCTTTCCACCTGGCTTCAGGGACCCTCCTGCTGGGGAAGAAGATGCAATGCCCCGTGCTCACCTGGTAATGACCGCAGAGGCTGCCACTTACTAGGCCTGTGACAGAGGCTGAGGCACCTGCTTTACAGCCATGCAATGTGGTCCCCACAAGCCCCTGAGGGAGCAACTCTCATTACCCCATTTCACAGGCATGGAAACTGAGGTGAAAAGAGGTTCAGTCCCGTGCCCAGGGTCCCAGATAATTGGTGGAAGTTTTACCCCCAAGTTCGCCCATCTAGGGACCAGCCTTGCCCAAGTCTGCCAGCCCAGGAACTCCTGAGTGTCTATGGGCACCACTGACCCCGGGACCCCATTCAGCTGGAGGTAAAGAGACCGTGGATCTGAAAAGCTTTTCCAAAAGGTGCTGAACGGATACATGGACCATTTTCATGGATTCCTCAGAGAGGAAGAAATGGGGAAATGAGGGAAGAGAAAGACCCTTAACTTTTAGAAATACATCTCTAAAATATTTTACTTGTACAAGTGTACCTTTTATTTTTTATCAAAAAAATAGAAACTTTCTTTTAAAAAACGAAAAGTGTTGTTCAATGGCATAAATCTTGGTTCCAATAAATTCTCTGTATATGAATTTATAAATTAAAAGAATACTTGATTTCTAATGAGTATGGACAGGCATTTCCTGATTAACTCCTCTAATCTTACTGATCTAGGAAATTAGACTTAGAAAGATTAGTTAACAAAAAAATAAAAGTAAGCTCTTAGGAGACATTAGTGGATCTCCAAGTATAAGGGGCAGGACTTTTTGGAAAGTTTTACTATTTTTCACTATTTTTACTTTAATCTTCAGGATTGATTGTTGCTTTCTATGGTCTAATCATTAGGTGGGCAGAGATTGGCATCAAATTATTTGAACAAAATTTAATAGGATATTGTTTTAAAAGCCACTTTCTAAATTAAAGGGATGATATATATACACATATATCATATATATGTATAGATTCTATATCTATATATAATATACACATCTATACGTTCATATAGGGACTTCCCTGGCCGTCCGGTGGTTAAGACTCTGCGCTTCCACTGCAGGGGGCATGGGTTCGATCCCTGGTCATGGGGAAGATCCCGCATGCCGCGCAGTGCGGCTAAAAAAATAAATAACATATATGTTCATATATATAGAGAGAAAAATTATGTACCATTTGGTGTATATCTCCAAGAGTAGAATCATGGGGGACTTTTACTTCCTAGAAGCCATATTTCTACGTTTGACATTTTACAATAAGCTTGTATCACACTTGTAGTCTGAAGAAGGATAAAAGCTATAAAGATCTACATTTTAAAATATGTTATAAAACAAAGAAAAACCTACTGATTGGGGCTGGTCCCCTCCACCCTCTAAACTCAGGGTTCCTCATCTAAGAAACAGGAGGGAGGACAGGAAGGGTTCAAGTGATTCTGTGAGTTCCCATTGCGTTCCGGGAGCTTCTAGGACTCAGGCCACCCCAGACTCTGCTTGAACAAAGGTTTTCAAATAACGCAGCCCCATGGGGTCTTTAGGGTTCTGTCTGAGAGTCAGGAGGAGGAGGAGGAAGAAAAAGAGGAGGAGGAGGAGGAGGGATCAAATGCAATGACTTTAAGGATGTGGAGGTCACGGAACAGGACAGCACAGGCCCCGTGATAGCCCTTTCTAGCGGCTCTCGTCCCCTCCCTGCCCCTTCTCACACCCCGAGGACGGAACTGGCTCCGAGGAGCAGGCTTTCACAGAAGCAAGTCTTGCATAACAAGCTCTGCTCCTCGGAAATCTATAATTGATGAGGGCGCCAGGCCGAGAACCTTGAACTGGGCCTGCCAAGTGCAGGGGCAGCGGGAGGACTTGCAGAAGATGGAAAGCAGGACTGGCCTTGGACCTCACATTTCCACCGAAAGCCAGGGCCTCTCAGGACTGAAGTTCCGAATCCAGGCTTGGGCTGGGAACCCATCCCCTGCAGCATTCCTCAGAGTATGGTCCAAGAACAGCTTGGAAAAATCACCGGAGGGTGGAGGAGGCTTGCTAAACACGCAGATACCTAGGCTCCATCTGAGCTAAGATCAGAGACCAGGGAGTCTTCAAATGTCCACTCTGAACTCGTTCTGTGCGAGGCCCTTCACACCTGGGTTTAAATCCCAGCTCTGTCACTTACCAGCTCTGTAAGCTGCTTAACTTGTCCACAAGTTAAGTCGCTGCTGTCCAGACAGCAACAATAAGCAGGCGCTGTTGCTCAAGAGGCTTGATAACTATTTGCTGAATGAACGACAAATATGTGAGAGCGCCCACCTGGAGGCACAAGCAGGGAGAGGGGTGGCCTTGGGACCTGAACCAGTCTCTCTGACTCCTGATCGAGTGTCCTTTCCGCTTTCTGCTCCAAGAGCTGCAAAAAGCCCTGGTCCTTCTCCAAGTCCAGGGACTGGGTCCCAAGCTTCTCACCCCTCCCTCCGTCGGTACCAAGGCCCCAGAAGAGGCTGTAGAAAGAAGGGAGAGCTGGACAGCTCCGCAGGAGGCACTGTGGGCGTGGGTGTGGCTGACAGGGGTGCTGGGAGGCTCCAGGGAATCCAACCCTGCTCCCTCACAACACACCCTGCCCTCTGCTATCTCAGTCTCATGAGAGCTTTTCCATCACCTAATCCCTGATGTGTCAGCTGAGCAGACACTGTGGCCACCCTGCTAACACAGACAACCCGGAGGCCCAGAGATGGACGATGACTTCTCTAAGGTCACACAGCACATCGGCAGCATAGATGGGGCTTAATACCTATCCTAGAACCCTGCTCATGAGAAGCAGGTTGGTGTAGTGGGAAAAAGCTGGGAGTCAGGAGATCTGGGTTCTGGTCCTGGCTCTGGGACTGACTCGCTGTGTGACCCTGGACCAGTTGCTTAACCTCTCTATGCCTCAGTTGCCCCTCCCTCTCTTAAAATAAGAGATTTGAACTCTGACATTAAGACCATCAAAGCTTATGATCCCCTCCTTATCCTGACCAAAGAGAACCCCAGCTTTGTAAAACTACAGCTTTCCAGGAGCCCTTCCAAGGTGCCAAGCCCTGTGCAAGGCATTTCCCAGCTCTGCCTTCACCAAATCCTCTCCCCAGGCCCAAAGGGCAGGTACAACTGGTTCTCATGTAACAGAAGAGGAAAGGGAGGCTCAGGGAGGCCAAATGGTTTCCCAGAAGTCATACAGCATATACGGCACAGCCTCTTGGGGCTTCCAGCTTGGTTTTGCTCAGCCCTACCTGGCTTGGGGCTGGGGCTCAGACTCTTCAGAGTTCAAGTTCAAGGGGGATTCTAACAAGCAGAAAGAGAAATGTGATCAAATGTGTTTCAAATACCTAACCTAGGCCCTGTTGGCAGGGACTAAGAACTAAAGGGTACAGGCTCAAGCCCCGGGAAAGCAAGGTTCCCACCCATGGCCCACCCCTTACTGCTGGGGCTAGGAAGACCACCCTGTGAAGTGATGGAGAATTTTCTTCTCTCAATGTAATAAGAAACCAGAGGCTCAGAGAGAGAGTGTGATTTGTCCAAGGTCACACAGCTAGGAAGGGCCCAGAGCTAACCAACTCCAAAGGCTGAGCTCTGACCGGTCTGCCCACATCACCAAACAAGACTGAAAGATGGATGGACCTGAGTGAGTCCTGCCATTGGTGCATCTGTCCCTGCTGCCCGGCACCCACCTTGTACTTGAGGCCGGACTTGAAGTAACCAAGGAAGGTGGCGGACTCGAAGCCCTGGACCTCACGGTGCTGCACAGCCCGACCGTTCAGGTAGTCATCCAGCTGCACCGTGAAGATGGCGGCCGCCCCGCTCTCATCCTGGCTGCATTCATTGCCTGGGGGACATCAGAGCAGCATGAGCCGGGCTTCTGTAAAGTGGCCCCAGCCTCCCATGGAGGAGGAGTCTGGAGCCCCCAGCAGTGCCCCGGCCTGGCTGCAGAAGCTGGGCAAGCCCCTGCCTCCTACGAGCTTCGGTTAATCTATCTGTATGTGTAATGGGGGGGGTGGGAGGCTGACTCCAAGGTCTCTAAGAGTCCTCCCAGCTCTGACGCATTCCCCCTGCACTCACTCTCAACCCTCCTGAGCATGAAGTCAGGCCAGGGAGCATCAGAAAACCAAGGCCCAGTGAGGGGGCAGGACTCACAGAGTCACACAGCAGAGCCGTGGCAGGACTCCAGGCTCCGACTCTGAAGGGCAAACTGGAGTGTGGCTGGAGCCGTGCAGGGGGTCCAGGGTCCCCAAGTCACCCCCAGTCTGTGTGCCATAGTGGCTTGTTTAACCCTCACAACAGTCCTATGAGGTAGTCTAGCGCAATCATCAGGTCCACTTTACAGAGACACTGAATATCTTGCCAAAGGGCAGAGCCGGGGTGTGAACTTGGGCAGGCTGGCTCTAGAGTCTTGGGAACATGTAACCAAGGGTCTGGCACACACTTGATGGTCAATAGTCACTTAATTCCCGTGGGCACTTCCTGGCGACCACGCCTCAAAGGTCTGTGCTTTACAGCAGAGGGGCTGGGATGGGGGCTCGGGCGGGGCCAGCCTCACCCAGCCAGTAGTGGAGGTCGTACTGCAGGTTCCCATTCCTCAGCTGCACCGTCTTCAGGATGACATAGGCATCGCCTGTGAAGAAGTCTCCGTAAAGGTTGGGGGGCACGGGAACCAGGTCGAACTTCTCCACACGCCAGATCTGCAGGCCGGGCTCCTTCCCCGCCTTGAGGAACTCGGGGTGTTCCACCACCATGCTGCTGGGCTGCAAGAGATGGGGAGGAGCCTGAGCGAGGGCAGGGGCCTTGGCGGGGAGAGACCCCACCCCGGGGCACGAGGGAGGGTGGTTTCCAGCACCAAGAGCATCTCACTTGAGCCGCTGACTCTCCCCACCCCGTTCTATGACCCCTGCTCGATGAGTGAGCAAACAGGGCAGAGTTTAGGCTCCAAACCCTGTCCGTGGCATCTGTCTCCCCTCCTCAGCTCCCTGGTGATGGGGGGACAGAAGGCTCTCCCTCCCTTCTCTCTTCCTTTCTTAGTGCCAATTAGATGCAACAGCCAAGGCGCAGAGTGGTGAAGACGGGGACCCCCAGCTAGGAAATGACAGAGCAGGACTTGGCCCATGCTCTAAGAGCACGAGTTTTAGGACCGTGGGGAGACCCCTCAGATGGCAATGGTAAATCTGGGGGTCGCCAGGGGCTCAGCTTGTTCCCTTCCAGCATCCTCAGTGGTCCTTAGAACTAGAAGGGTCCTCAGAGAGTTCATTATCCAACTCCACCCTGCAGACAGGAAAATTGAGGCCCCAAGAAGGGAAGGGGACTAGCCTAAGGTCACACAGGCTGTCTGCTTTTGCTCTTTGGAAGTGGGAAGATTTCCCATGCCCCATCCATGTCCATGTCCACACCTCCAAGAAGGGCCTAGATGACTGAGCCCAAGTGGCCTCCTGCGCTGTCTGCCTCCTCCCTCCTGCCCCCAAAACCCCACCCCGCAAATTCCATTTCTTGGAAAAGGCGAGAGGACGCAGCCGGGGTCTGCAGGAGCCTGTTGGAGATGAGGTGGTCAAGGATGGAGGAAGGCCGTCAGACATGCACTGGGGCTAGAGATGGAGCAGAGCGGGATGGTTAGCTTGGAGTCAGAGGGTGGAAATCAGCAGGCGCAGGTCACCTCGGGCCGGATCTGGTGGAAGAAGTCAAAAAAAACAGATGGGAGAACTCAGGCAGAGGGATGGAGAACACAAAAGAACAGCAGGAGCGAGGAGAAACCAGACAGGGCAGAGGAGGTACCAGAGAGGGGAGAATAAATAACAGGAAGGATGGTAAGCAGGCGGAGGTGAGATCATACAAGAAAGAGGGGGAAAATATTGAAGAGGCAGAGAGAAATTAGATGAGAAATAAAAATCTGAAATGGAAGAAGAAATCAGAAGAGGGAAGGAGAGAAATGAGGCAGAGGGAAGGAGAAATCAGGCAAGGAAGAGGAGAAATCAGGGGGCAGAGATGGGTAAGAAATCAGAAGGTAGCATCGAGGGAAAAAGAAATCCGGCCAAGGTGAGGTTAGCCTCTAGGAAGGGAAACAGCCAGGGCCCTGCGGCTCCCACCCCCCTCCACCGGAGCCCCGGAAGCAGCAAGAGATACTTACAAAGCAACAAAACAGTTTTTCCATTCTAGACCTGAATTACTCCCCTTTTCCTAGCGCTGTATCTGCAAGAACTTACAATAGAGAGTTACTCCGGGAGCCCCCCGTGGCCCCCCGGGCACTCACCCGCGCCTGGGTCACCCGCCCCTGGGGCGCCCGTACTTGGGGCGCCCCCCGCGACGCGGTGGCGGCGCGGGCCAGCGGCGACAGCGCGCACAGCGCCAGGACCAGCGCGCCCAGCAGCGCGGAGCGGTGCGGAGCCATGGCAGCGACAGCGGCAGAAGACCTGGGCGGCAGCCTGGGCCTCCCCAGTCGCAGACCTTAAGTAGCCGCCCGCCCATCCCGCCTAAGCTGGGGACCGCCCCATAGGGAGGGCGTGGGGCAGGGCTGGGCCCCAGGGCGTTGGGCAGGGCTGGGCCCCCGCGGGCCTGGGAAGGGCGGGGATCTGGCCTGGATTTTAGAGACCTCGGGGTTCCCACAGGGACAGATCCAACTGGGCGTGGCCACCCCTTCACCCCAGTTCAGGGGTGGAGACCAAGCACAGGACCTGGCATACAGCAGGCGCTAACTCAGTGCACACTAAATGGGCACACGTAAGAATGGCAGGGAGCTCACCCATCTTAGCCTCCTGTATGATCCATGCAAAGACCCCTCCCCTCTCCACCCCTAACGTCTCCAGCAAAAAATATCATGAACTAACATTTATTGAAGGTTTTCCACTTCATATGAAAACTGACACATCCTAACATCCTTTACAGACTGGGTACTATCGACAGCCCCATTTTAACGAGGGGAAAACTGAGTGCAGAAAGGTCAAGCAATTTGCACACGACTAGGAAACGAAAGCCAAGATTTCACCCCAGGTGCTCTGAGTGGACCACCCACTTAGGCAGCATGTGGCTGTCACCAGCTGAGGACACAGTCCAGGGGGCTGACCTTCACTGGACCCTTGAACAAGCCAGACAGAGAGGGGCAGGCAGATCTCTCAACTTCTCGGATTGCAGGTTCTATTTTACTCAAGACTGCCCTTCTTTCCTTCCTTTTAAAAAAGTTTTTATTTTGTAAAAGCTTGTTTTGATAAAAACTTAAAGTCACGTTATTTATGCAAATTTTGGCCTCTCAACCCCACTTACTTCTACCTTGGGGCAACCAACCACTTCTATCTTCCTCCTTCAGCTGATTTCAGTGTTTGCCTTCATGTCTTAAATAACAAGCCCTTGTTGTTTGGGTTTTTTTCTTTTTTGGGGGGGGGTGTTTGTTTTGGTTTTGTTCTTGTTTTTTTCAGTTTTAGGTCCTATTGGCTCTCCCTGGGGAAGTCAAGGATTCAAGCCTCTTGCCCTTCTCCCAGGCTCCCTTCCCATCTCTCACTCTCCCACTGGAGGCTTACAGTCAGTCACTGGGTTAGAAGTGCTATTCGGATTCACCCAGGCCTGCTTCCCACCTTCGCCAGCCCCTCTCTTCTCCCTCTCACTACTCTGCTGGACCCAGCTTCTCTATTTCCAAGTTCCCTTTGCATCCCAGATCTCCTCCTTTCCCAATAACAGGGAATGCAATGACAGGGAAGAGAATGGAGAAGCTGGAGACCTGGGTTTGATTCCCACCTCCACTGTGTGTAAGTTACTTTCTTCTTCTCTGCCTCAGTCTCCTCATCTAGTAAATGGGTATAAAGTGGTTGCTGAGAATTAAACCAGTCTCTCTGTGTGAGAATGGCCTGGTCTGACAATTAGTAAATGGGAGTTCCCATCCCCCTTCCCCACGAGCTCTAGTCATCCGCCCCAGCTCCTCCTGGAGCCCAGTTTCTATCTAATCAGGCTGAAGTTTGCCTTCCATCACACACAACTTCCTCCCATTTAAGGTACACCGTGAGTCAGATAAAGGGCTAAATGAACACACACATGGAGAAGACAAATCAGACTGCAGGGATTATAAGAAAGCTTCATGGACAAAGGGACTTGTGACCTGGGCCTTGAAGGACAGGGAGGAGGGAGATTGAGAAGAAGAGGCATTCTGGGGAGGGAACAGCATGGGCAAAGGGCAAATGCAGGCCACATGCAGTGACTAAGGAGGGGTCCTGTCTGAAACACAGTAGCAAGAAGAGATGAGGCTGGAGAGGGCGGCGGGGGTCACAGGGGCCTGTGTGTCACACTGAAGAGTCTGAATTTTATCGCAGTGTCTGTGGGGAACCACAGAGAGATGCCCGAGTTCTTGAAGCTCTATGTCTAGTCCTGGGCCTGCAGAGCCTGCAGTGGATCAGCTCTGGCCTAAATTCAGAGAGCTCTTCCCTCTCCTTAGGCATTTCGAGGATTATAAAAACCCCACAGTTCTCATATGCTCTTGATGGAAGTATAAACCAGTTTCCCCTCTCTAGAGAGCAATTTATGACCACAAATTCGAAACAGGTAATGCGACAACAGTGCTGTTTCCTTCAGTATCACTTACAGAGGAACGTGGAAATATACGTGCAAGGATGTTCACTGAAGCATTGTTTGAAGAAAACTGGAAAGGACCCAAATGTCCCGGTTAAACAAATTATGGAGCCGCCATACAATGGACCACTCTGCAGCTGTGAAAAAAGAATAAGCTAGGGGCTTCCCTGATGGCGCAGTGGTTGAGAATCTGCCTGCCAATGCAGGGGACACGGGTTCGAGCCCTGGTCTGGGAAGATCCCACATGCCGCGGAGCAACTAGGCCCGTGAGCCACAATTACTGAGCCTGCGCGTCTGGAGCCTGTGCTCCGCAACAAGAGAGGCCGCGATAGTGAGAGGCCTGCGCACCGCGATGAAGAGTGGCCCCCGCTTGCCGCAGCTGGAGAAAGCCCTCGCACAGAAACAAAGACCCAACACAGCCAAAAATAAATTAATTAATTAAAAAAAAAAAAAAAAAGAAGAAGCTAGTGCGGACCATGCCTGGCACATAGTAGGCGCTCAATAAGCACGGAGAGATCTCCAAGTGCAAAAAGCAAATTGTAGAATAACTATAATGTGACTCCTCTCCTCTGTTTTATGAGGGTGCCTGTTTTTGTATACATCCTTAAAAAAATCAAGGAGGGTAAACACCAAAGTGTCAAGCCAGTTTGTTTGAAAGGGATGAAGAGGTTGGGGTTAAGCACCCACATCGCTGCAACTGGCACAAGGGAACATTTTAGGGTGATGAAAACATTCTAACTCTGGATTATGGTGATGATTACACAACTGAAAAATGAACTAAAAATCATAGTCCCGTCTGCCTACAATGGGTGAATTGTTACGGTATCTAAATTATACCTCAATATACTTGTGTGAACAATTTTTTTTAATGTGCTATAGGGATTGAAACTATTTACAAGTATTTATCCAATGAAGTTTTTTTTTGTTTTTGTTTTTTTATAAAAGACTGATCTAGGGGGACTTCCTCGGCAGTCCAGTGGTTAAGACTCTGCGCTTCCACTGCAGGGGGCACGGATTCCATCCCTGGTCGGGGAACTAAGTTCCTGTATGCCGCGTGGCATGGCCGAGAAAAAAAAAAAAAAAGACTGATCTAGAAATAATACCTTTAAAATAGACAATGATACCTGCTCATTAGACAATTTGGAAAGTCCAAACAAGCAGGAAGAAGAAATTTCCTCGTCATCCCTGTCCCCCAAATGAACCTGAGGGGGCATCCGGCCCAGCTGAGCAGTCCTTTCTGCTCAGTTGGTGATTAACAGAGGGCTGCTGTGGCTTGGCCTTAGTGCCAGGGATCACTGACCACTAGCCCAGGGTCACTGGCCCCTGGTTAATGATCTCAAAGGCCCTGCAGCTTTGCCTGTCGCATAGCTCTGGAGCCTGGGTCCTCAGCGCTGGAGGCCTGGTGAACAGGCCCTGGCTCCTGCCCTCGGCGAGCCCATGGCCTAGAAACTCTCACTACAGGGCAGTGATGTGTGGAGACTGTGATGCGGACAACATGGTCTTATGCTGCTCCCTGCCTGGAAGAGGATGTATGAGTTCAGGGCCAGTGGGGGGACTTAAATGCAAAAGAAAAACTTCTAGGTAGAAAGGAAGAGTCCCCACCCAGTGCTAGGCTTGCCTCTGCCACAGACTTCCTGGGTGACCTTGGGAAAATCACTGTCCCTATCTGGGCCTCAAGGTCCAGACACCCAAAAGATGGGGTAGGCCCTGATGCTCTGACTCTAAGCCTCATTCCTAGCCCAGCATTCCCAGATACTGGCTCTACAACCATATCCGGAACCGACACGTCTCTAAGCCTCAGGGTTTCCATCTGTAAAATGGGAGCACTGGTCCAGGTTGCCTCTACAGGTCCTTCTGAATGAGACAGTGCAGGGCCCCTGACCTACACAAGGGGGCACGGCGGTCACTGGTGGCAGCATGCCACCTCACCTCTGGATCCAGACATCTCTGGGAGAAGAGAGGGAGGAATGGGTGGGGGGTGTCTGATACCGAGTCTCCTCACAGCAACCAGAGGAAATAGGTATTAAAGTTCCCTTTTTTTTTTTTAAAGGTTTTAAATTTATATTTATTTATTTATTCATTTTTGGCTGTGTTGGGTCTTCGTTTCTGTGCGAGGGCTTTCTCTAGTTGCGGCGAGCGGGGGCCACTCTTCATCGCGGAGCGCGGGCCTCTCACTGTCACGGCCTCTCTTGTTGCGAAGCACAGGCTCCAGACGCGCAGGCTCAGTAGTTGTGGCTCACGGGCCTAGTTGCTCCGCGGCATGTGGGATCTTCCCAGACCAGGGCTCAAACCCGTGTCCCCTGCATTGGCAGGGGGATTCTCAACCACTGCGCCACCAGGGAAGCCCTAAAGTTCCCATTTTATAGACCAGGAAACAGAGATTCAGGGAGTTTCAGTCACTTGCTTGGGGTCATTCAGCTAGAAAGAGGCACTGCTGAGATTCAAACACAAGTCTGGCTGGCTCCAGTGCCCAAGCTCTATCTGGGGATCAAGCAGGGCCTCCCGGCACCATCCCACCTGGGCAGGAAGGGAGCAACAGTACCCTTTACAGGTAAAGGGTTGCAGGCGCTGACTCAGTCAAGCCCAAGCCAAGCCTGGCAGCCCGAACTCCATGGGGCGGCCGTCCCTACCACGCCTCGCGGGCTGAAGAGGTCGCAGCCCTCCAGCCCTGCACCCGCACCTGTGAGCACCCAGGACAGAGGCTTGTCCTAGGAAGGTCCCCAGGCTGCAGCCACTGGGTGGAAGATGGACTGTGGCACCTACACTCTGTGCCACTCATGGGCACGCAGGTCAGTCACGGTCTCCTGTACTTGGGAGGCAGCCCGGCTCTGCCACCACTAGCTATGTGAGTACGCCCTAGTCCCTGCCCTTCTCTGGACCTCAGAGATCCCCTTGACCTCTGATCTTGGGTGTTCCAGGCTCCCACCTAGTGCTACACACAGTAGGTAGCTTTCAGCATCAGCCCACATCTCTCCCCTATAGTTGGATCCAGGACCCCCACCACCAGCTCCAGCCCTGCTCCTCTGTGACCTTAGGCTAGCCTCTGTGTCTCCCTGGACCTCCCAAGGCAGCTACCAGAGACGGGAGCAGGCAGCCTCACCCGCCGCCCCCGGCCTCGATGTACAAAAGGCCTTGGCTGGCCCTGGAAGACACCACCCTGTTCTTTTTTCTTCACCCCGAACACTGTTGTTCTTGATTCCCGGGCAGCCGGCCACTCATGGAAAGCCCTCTCTCAGAGCTTGTTTGCTTTCTGGCTCACTGCTGGGCTCTGGGTCCTCTTGGGAATACCCGCCCCTCTGGTTTTGCTAAATGGGACAACAGGCAGTAAACAGAGAAGGCAGTTACGAAACCCAGTGAAAGCGGACAGGGTGTCTGTGAGGTCTGAGGAGCCCTGGGGACTTGAAAGAACATGTTTTAGAATCTGGGAGACTCAGCTCCTGTGATCAGGGCCTCAGTTTCCTTATCTATAAAATGGGGAGAATGATACCCAGCTCACAGAGCAGTGAGGAGGGCCAGGGCCCCACACACAGTAGAAGCTTCCCAAAGTTAGTGCCCCATTTTTTTTTTTTAATAAATGTAAGTTATTTATTTTATTTTTATTTATTTTTGGCTGCATTGGGTCTTCATTGCTGTGTGCGGGCTTTCTCTAGTTGTGGCGAGCGGGGGCTACTCTTTGTTGCGGTGTGCAAGCTTCTCATTGCTGTGGCTTCTCTTGTTGCAGAGCACGAGCTCTAGGCACATAGTCTTCAGTAGTTGTGGCGTGCAGGCTCAATAGCTGTGGCTCGCGGGCTCTGGAGCACAGGCTCGATAGTTGGGGCAAACGGGCATAGTTGCTCCACAGCATGTGGGATCTTCCTGGACCAGCGCTCGAACCCGTGTCCCCTGCATTGGCAGGCGGATTCTTAACCACTGCGCCACCAGGGAAGCCCGTGCCCATTTTTTGAACTGGTTTCTTTGCACAGAGGCCTCTGTTCAGCATGTGCCACGTGAGAGCAGTGTGGTGGTGCTGGAGAAAGGTTACAGACTTCACAGGCGATTCCTGAGTTCAGGTCTGGGCTATGCAACCTGGAGCAAGTCGCTTTGCCTCTCTGAGCGTTGGGTCACTCATCTGTAAAAAGGGACAGTAGTGCCCAGTTGCAGGCCAGCTGGGAGCTCAGGAGTGAGACTGCTGGAGTGCATTGCACAGAGTAGGACTTATCTGTAGCAACGCTCACTAGTCCATCCTCTCTTTGTAGACTATGACACCAAGAACAAGAGTGTAACTTCTGCGAATCACATAGCAAGTACCTGGCAGAGCAGACCTAGAACCCAGGTCTCCATTCCTGGGCCAGAGGTAAGGCCTGAGCCCGTGACATGACAAGGCGCCCTGTAAGGGCCAGCTGGACCTCTGCCCTGGCCCAGTCTATCCTGGGTGTGGACAGCTGTCGGGGAGATGGCCAGTGGGACTCCAAGAGGCTGACTGTCCCAGGGACCAAAGCCACTGGCTCTTTCCCAGCTTCGGAGGCAACTCCGCCTAGTGCTGAGAGCCAGGGCAGGACATTCAGAGAGGGACTGGCCCCGCCACTGCCTGAGCCTGTGCCCTGGAAGCAGCCAGATCTGGCCATGGGTGTGAGTCAGTGCCCTTCCTGCCAGGGTCCACTTTGAAGTCGGTGTCCCCTTCTCTGGGGGAGGCAGTGGCCCTGGGAGGCTTGGCAGGCCAGCAGCTGGGGCTGCAAACAGCTGTATCCTAGCCCCTCTGGCACCCCACGGCCCACTGATAGGGGAGTCCAGGCACAAACACAAATCAGCAGCAGGACAACGAGGCCCAACGACAGGCACCGCGGTGCAGGACCAGTAGAAGATGGGAACACAGTCCCCGCCTGCCAACCTCCTGGGGCAGCAGGGCCTACGGGGCCCAAACCAGAACCAGAAGCAGCAAAAGCCGCAGGAGGCAGCTCCCCGCTCCACAGAGGAAAGGCTTTCCAACAGAGAGGAAAACAATGTGCAGGACTGTGGAAAGAGCTCCCACCAGGAAAATCTGTGTATAAATCCCGACCTACCACTTCTAGCTCTGTGGCTTCTGCTCTCTGAGCCTCAATTTCCTCATCTGTAAAATGGGGATTAGAATAGCTTCTTCCCAGAGTTGCTGTGAGAATGTTGTAAGGTAAAAATACGTTTGGGGCTTAGCACGGTGCTTGGCCTAGCGTATGCACATATAGAGGAAGCTGTGGTGGTTGTTTGCTGGGTGCTAGGAAGCGTCTCTCTCTCTCTGTCTCTCTCTCTCTCTCTCTCTCTCTCTCTCCCTCTCTCTCTCGACACTCAAGTTCCTTATGTATAAAATCAGGGTTAAAATGTTTTTCTCAAAGGTGAGTGGAGAGCACTGAATGAGACCATAAATGTGGAAGATCCTAGGACCATGCCTGGCATAAGACAGATGTTCAAAAATGCGGGTTTCCTTCCCCCTCTTCCGGAGAGATAATGAGTGGCCCAGTGGTGACCCAGCCAAGGGGACTCAGATGATGAGCAAACCAGCCCATTTCTAAGGACACTTCAGGCCCTGGGACTTTAGGATTCTGAAAGAAACAGCAAAAGGCAAACAGTGTTTGAGCATCTGGTCAAGGTCCCCCCCTGTCTGTCTGGGAATCAAGTTCATCCTTCAGCAGGACCCAGCTCCCTAGGCCTATAATCACCATGATGGGAGCAATAATGACAGGACCTCAGAAGATGGTGACATATTCCTCTTGCTGCAGGCCCCGAATGAAGCCTTTCTCTGTCCCCAAGCCTTGCACAGCCAGTGACAGCCAAGACCTCCTGTCAGCGGGAGCCCATCTTCTGGGTGTCAGTTTGTACCCTGCAGGCAGAACTTCCAAGAAACACAAAGTGGGCAGGTTCGGGACAGAGGAGAGAGTCCAGAATCCAGAAGCAGGGGCAGAGCTTAGGTGAGCTCGGGATACCAAGAATGACCAGTAGGGT
Organism: Balaenoptera physalus; assembly: GCF_965194825.1. NCBI lineage: Eukaryota > Metazoa > Chordata > Mammalia > Artiodactyla > Balaenopteridae > Balaenoptera > Balaenoptera physalus. The sequence continues at coordinate 6,460 of NW_028124099.1, read as the reverse complement.
GAGGGGTGCACAACCTTCCATCCAAGGGAAGACAAGATAATGTCCAGGCTGAGTTTGGACAGAACCCAAATCCCTACCTCAGGCGGGGACTTGGGCCAATGGCCCTTCTGCAGTGTTTCAATTTCCTCCTCTATAAAATGTGGTGATGAGTCCTACCCTGGGGGTCATCTGGGAGGAGGATTGAAGGAGCTCCCAGCACTGTGCTTATTAGCACACAGCAAGTGCTCAATAACCGCAACACCCAAAGACAACCCCCCGGCATGTGTCCAGGCCCTGGAAACGAACAGCCCACTGGCCCCCATACCCACCCTTGACTTCTATCTCTGCATCCTTGCATCCAAAGCAGGGTAGGACTGGAAGGTCCCAGCCAAGGCCCAGAGACCTGGAGGGATGGCTGATGCCAAGGATAGGAAGGCATCTCAGGAGGGGGCCTCAAGCCAGCACTTCAAGAGCCCACCTTGTCTCCCACCCCATCCACAAATCTCTTTATGATTCCCTCCCCTCTCCTCTGGTCTGCTCCCACCACAAGGAACAGGGGCTCTGGAGTCACTGCCCGATCCCAGCCCTGTCTCTTACTACCTAGGTGACCCTGCAAGTGACTCAACCTCTCTGAACCTGTGTCCCTGGGTATAGAAAAGCCAGACTATCTCACAGGCCTGCCAGAACTTGACGCTAGTAAAAATCAGTTATGGAAAAACTCCAAATGCTATAGCATGATTAGAAATTCTCTGCAATTTATCTCAAACTTTTAACTACAATAGAACTACCAGAGATTCAAAGATATTTTTTATCCTTACTAATCCCTTTAATTTTAATAAGGCTTTTTAAAACGTACTTTCCCCTCTTAAACATAAACAGAGGTATAGTACTGGAACCCTTTTGTTCCTTTCCCAGCTCAGTGAATAATCGTAACCAGCTGGAAGAAATAAATGAGATCCAGTCCACAAAGCACAGTGCCTGGCACATGATAGGGCTCCGGAACGGTTGCCGTCTCCTTTCCCCAGGTGTGCTCCCAGCCTCACCTCCATCCAGGCACCTGCCCAATGACCCGCATCATCAAGCCCTCTGAGGGCTTCCAGAACCCTCTGGGACACTCCAGAATCATCCCACCAGGCCATACACAAGGGCTGAGGCCAGAGCAGAGACGCTCAACCCCACATACTCCCCATTTACACTCACTTCCCTCTCCCGCATCCCAGACACTGTCCTGGTTCAGGGTTCCCATCTTTTCTCTGGAACCACTGCACCAGCTTCCTCAGTGCCTTCGACTCTCCCATTATCCACAGGGATCGCATCATTCCCTGCTCAAGACCCTTCCACGGACCCCAGCGCGAACTGAAAGAAGTCAGGACTCCTAAGCTTGGCTTTTAAGGCCCTTTGGGATCTGGGACCTACACGCTCTTGCAGGCTCATCACCCACTGACACCCCCCCTCCACCTTACCCCCGACACCCTCTGCGACACCTCTTGCCTCTATACGTCCTCAATCTCCTGCCTCCCGGAGAGCGGGGGTCTAGCCTCAGCGGTGCCTCGGACTGCATGACCTCGGGCAAGCTCTTTGCCTCCCTGAGCTTCAGTCTCCTCATCAGGCTATTGGAGGCCTTGTGCAGATGAGACAAGGTAAGGGAGTGAGCGTCAGGTGCCAGGAGGGCTTGGGAAACGTTAGCGCGGGAGCCACTGCCTCCTCCCTGCACCTGCACCTCCGTTTCCCCCACGCTGACAGCAGCTGGTAGGGATCGGCTCCTCTGCCCCAGCAGCAGTAGGGGCTCTCTCTCCCTTAAGCCCCGGAACTAAGACGCGCTCACAGCCGGCAGTGGCAGCCAGGGAGGGGAGCAGGAGGGAGGACGGCTTAGAGGAAAATTACCCGGCTCCGGCCCAGCCAACAGGGGCTCACAGCTGCCTCTGACAGAGGGGACTTGGGGGCCTGGCAGGCTCTTCCTGAGCCATGAACTTGGCCCCAAGCCTTGACCCCTGTCTGAGCTGGTAGGGGGGTACTCTGGGCCCCACTCCTCTGGGACACTCCCACTCTTTGGCATCCAAAGAGGCAGAGAGGAGGAGGAGACAAACCAGACAGGCCTTTGTGAGAGGAGAAAATTGGCTCCTGCTGCCACATGCTGGGGCCCCAGGCACTGACATGAAAAAAGGACCCTCTGTGCCCCATTGCCGTACATCAAACCCTACACCCTGGGGACCATGTCCTTGCGTCATATACTTTGAAGCACGCCCATTGTCACATACACCGTGTTCTCTGTATCCCATACCAGACCCTGTGTTCCTCATACCTCGTCCTGCCTGTGTACCCTGGTGCACAGCCCACGTGCTGCGTCCCATGTCACTTACACCTTGGATCACGCGCCATGCACCATGTCACTTCTGCTGTGTGACGTACTCTGTATAGACGGTCCCCGACTTGCGATGGTCCAACTTAACGATTTGCGGACTTTGCGACTGTGCAAAAGCAATACACATTCTCTAGAAACCTGGTAGGGGAGCTAAGATCCCACGTAAAGTCAAGCAGAGGCTGAGCAGCCCCTCTGAGGCCCAGGGGAAAGCAGCCATGAGCCGCATGGTTCCCAAACACCTCTGCAGACCAGGTGTGCAGCAGAATTACCTGGGGAGCTCCTGAAAACCCCACGCCCAGCGTTTGTCTATAGCTCGGGGTGGGGCCTGGGAACCTGGGGTTATGAGGCTCAACCTGGACTGGGAAACACTCATCAAAGCCCAACATCTCCTCTCGCACTTGGGGAAACTGAGGCCAGGCAGCACTGGGGACTTGCCAGATCTAGTCCATCAAGCAGTGGGAGGGCCTGGGTTGGAATTGGGGGCCCTCCCTGGTTCCTTCTCTCTTTCCCTCCTCCTCCCGCCCCACTCCTCCCTGGCCCTCAGCCTCCTGGTGACTCAGGGCTCTGAGTCATCCAGTGGCACCAGAGAGGAAACTTCTTAGGAAAAACAATCCCCAAACAAAGCTTCCCCTGATCTGGGGAACAGAATAGGCCCAGGGGGTTAAAAGAGGAAGGGGAGGAGAATACAGGGTGGAGTTGGAAGCTGGGATCCCAAGACTTGGTCTTTCCTCTCCACCACTGAGCCCTAGAGAAGGCGCTTCCCTGCTTTGACCTCAGTTTCCCCTGAGTAAATAACACCTACGACTGCACATAGAAGCTCAACGTGGGCCAGGCCACATGATAAGTCCTTCTCAGCTTTGTCTTGCTGACAATGCTTCCCCAAAACTCATGGCTAGCATCATGCCCATTTTACAGATGGGGAAACTGAGACCCAGAAAGGTTCAGCCCAAAGTTACACAGTTAGGAAGTGCAGAGCAGAGTCCAAACCCAGGGCTGACTCCAAAGTGCTACTCTCACTCCTTTTAAAAATACCTACTGCGTAGCGTGGCATGCTGATCTTGTCTCATAAACCGTGTAAGGTCAATGGTCCAGTAGGGGCTCAACCACACATGCTTTTCTCCTTTCTTCCCTGTGTCAGGACCTGCCTCAGGACTCCCCGGCCCAGTGGGGTACACACATGAACTTGGGTATTCACCCAAATGGCTCTAGGCAGCAGGAACACAAGGCAGGAAGCACCCAGGGCCTGATGAACCACAAAGGAGCATTTGAGCAGGGCCTTGAAGGATGAATGTAGGTTTGTCTTTGGGGAACAGGGAACCAGCACGCCAGGCGGAGAGAACAGCAAAAGCAAAAGCTCGGAGGTGTGCCCCCACTGGAAAATGCAAACACTGGAGAGGCATGCCTGGGGTTAAGACCTGGTGGGTAAACACTGGAGGGGCCTGACTGCTAGGGGTCCTGGCCTGATCTGAGGCAGTGGAGGATTTTTTAAGCCCGGAGAGAATAGGCTCGGAGCTGGTTTCATCTCTGCAGAGGGCCTGGCTGGCGGATGAACTGGGAGTCAGGACTGGGACTTCCCCTGAGGCCTCCCTGGAGCTCCTCTTCCAAGCAGGCCTTGGGGACGACCCTAGATCCCTTGCTACTCACCCATGGGTCAGAGTCGCCCCTGAGGGCCTCTTCCTCCACCATAGCTGGGCTGGGCAGAGGACAGGCGGGCCTCTCCTGACCACATCAACCTAATCACATCGGCCTATAAATAGGGCCCTGTGGCTTAGTCTGAAATAGCTGTGCCAGGCCCAACTCCACAGGCACACAGTTCCAGAAATGCTCCTTCGCCTTGACACAGTTAAAACCCAAAACTTCCTCAGGACACTATTGTTCATGCTCTAATTCACTTTCTTAAACACGAGGCAGTGGGCTGGGGGGAAGAGCCCACCCACCTACTGCAGGCTATTGGAAATGGGCCTTGTGGCTTCTTTTCTGCTTTCCGCTCTCTGGGGACCCTGAGCAAGTCACTACCTCTCTCTGGGCCTCAGTCTCCCCAAATGTAAACGGGGAGGTTGCACTTGATATCCTTGGGGCCCTTCTAGTCAGGGTACTCCCCAGAATTGTCTAGGGGACATTGTTACCTCTTTCCCAGTCTACTTGGGAACTTTGAAATTGTAAGCATTTTAAAAATTAGAATTGCAATAAAAACTTGAGACAGGCCCAAGCCATGCCACTGAAGGACTGGGTGACCTTGGAGGAGTCACTATCCCTCTCTGGGCCCCAGATTCCTCAGTCATAAGATGAAGGTGCTGGTAGATTGATGCCTGAGGTCTATGACATTTTTTTAATTAAAATTTTTTTTGTTTGTTTAATATTTATGAGAACAATGATAGGCCAGACTTGTGCTGAGTGCTGGTGCTAAAAGACAGGTAAGACCTGGTCCAGCTCTCGGAGCCCAGCCCTGTGCCACACCCCAGTAGGGGAAGTGTAAAGGCATTTCCAAACCACTCGGCATCCCACTATAGGCTCCCTTCAGGGCTTCTGGGGACACCTTGTTTCCAGTTCACATTACAGATTTATGGCCACAGAGGAGGCCTCCCAAAGGGGCAGATCATGACAAGGACTGAGGCATTACCAACCAACAGGGAAATAAAGATAACCAAGCCATCACTAGGTACCAGGCATATGCTTAGGACTTTACTTCCCCATCATTAATCCTCAACAACCCTAATATCATCCCCATTTCACAGATGAGGAAACTGAGGCTGAAAGGGGTTAAAGGACATGTCAAGGGGCACATAGCAAGTCAGAGCCAGAGTGATGCTCAGACCTGCTTGCGTCTGGAGCCCAGGGTGTAACCAAACCCCAGCGAAACAGCTCAGGAGGGCCAGCCAATGGGGGAATGACCCAACAGGGCATAGAACAGAAAGAGGCACAGAGCATTTTACTGTGTGTGTGTAGGTGGGTGGGACTGACAAGGCTTCACCCAGTGATACTCATTCTCTCCAACCAGTTCACAGCGTTGCCTCTTCGATCCGCCCTCCCCTCTGCCTCCCACCAACAACTGATTGTTCTCAAATCCCATTGCTCAAGCCACTCCTCAGCTCAAGACCTGCCATGGCTCCCTAACACCCAGAGGATCGGGACCCTGCATTCAAAGCCTCTCCCATGCGCGCTCTCCCAGTCTCCCCACTTCAACCCCACCCTCCTGCTTTAGCCACTCTGCTCACTAGTCCCCAAGCACAGAGGTTCCACCAGGGGGCCAAGCCTTTGCACGGGCACCTCCCTTGCCTGGAATGCCCATCCTCTCAGCCTAGCGCCTGACTCAGGGGGAAGCCCTCTGTGGCTCCCAGGGCCCCAGGCGTCAGCCACCGCAAGTCTGGATCTCCCAGGGCAGGACAGGGTCTGATTCACCTCCTCTCCCCAGTGCAGAAGTTCAGCAATGAAAAAAATGCAAGGAGCCCAGAGAATGCTGGAAAGTACACATTTCAGGGCTGCCCAACACCAAGCCTTGTACTGAGGAACAGCATCAGGATGCCACAGTGTGGAAGAGCCAAAAATTACAGCCTCGGGGCTCATCAGGGTGGGACCTGTGACTCTCTCTTTCAAGCGTTCTAATAATGAAATCGGGGCAAACCTCGCCCCTACTTTAAAACTTTCAGTGGTTCCCCAGGGGTCTAGGAAAAAGTCCGAACCCTAACCAAGGTCCCCAAGGGCCCGCACGACCAAGGTGCTGGCTGGTCTCCAGGCCCTTCTCTCATCGTGCTCCCTTCTTTCAGTTCCTCAAGGCCTCACTCATGCTGTTCCCTCTGCCTGGGGCTCTGTCCCTACCCACTCAGCCACCCTCTACTTCTTCTTCAGGTCTGAGGGTTTTCAAGAAGGCCTCCCTCATCTGTCCAGACAAGATCCCATCACACCCACCCAATCCCATATGCTCCCGTGACGCTGGTCCTTTCCTTCAAAGCTGAGGAAAGAATGAATTTGTTATGTGTATAACAATGTATGTAAGACCCAACACTGTAAGACCATGAGGGTTGGAAAAATCTCGTTCGTTGCTGATTCTCCATCACCCAATCCAGGGCCTAAATATCTGTCAGGTGAATGCAGGCATGAAAGAATGAACGAGTGAATGAA
>NW_028124100.1:0-27197 GCF_965194825.1 Balaenoptera physalus | reverse complement strand
GTCCAGGACCTGAACTATCTTCTGTCCCCTTGGGCACTGAAACTTTTCTTTATGGGTCATGGCTGGTGAGCAGCCCTGTCTCATTTAGGAAAAGTTTTCAACACTGGCTTTATGTTACTGTAGAACGTGGTAACACATTTTTAATAGAATCAGGATGTCCCATATCACCTGACCCCAACACTCCCCTAGACTGCTGTCATATGCTTAAAATTCCTTTATCAGGAAAATAAATACTTTTTATTCCAACAATCAATATCAGATTTAAATTGTGTGAAACCAGAAAGAAATGGAAGATACCATTTAAGACTCAAGCCATCACGTATAAGTGACTGAGAGTAGGTTTGGGGAGGGGAGAGAGGATCAGAGCACTAAAGGTCTGAAATCTAGGTGAATTACAAACTTAGGGCTGGTCTCTTTTCTTTCTTCTACTCTTTCCACATGTGTTTTAGGTCTTTAAAAGACAATAATTTTAAAAATGTATTTTCATGCTCATTTTCTGTCTTCTCCTTCAACCCTCCAGTCCCCTCAACCTGCCATAGTACCCTTTGCTCCCCAACATGTACTCCTAACTGTCCAATTTTGTACATTTTCATGTCAATGCATTTAGTGATTAGTATTTTCATATTTTTAAAAATTCAACATTGTGAAAATCACTACACTACCCAAAGCAATCTACAGATCCAATGCAACACTGGTCTAAGTACCAATGCCACTTTTCACAGAACTAGAACAAAAAATTTCACAATTTCTATGGAAACAAAAAAGACCCCAAATAGCAAAAGCAAACTTGAGAAAGAAAAATGGAACTGAAGGAATCAGACTCCTGGACTTCAGACTATAATACAAAGCTACAGTAATCAAGACAGTATGGTACTGGAACAAAAAGAGAAATATAGATCAATGGAACAGGATAGAAAGTCCAGAGATAAACCCACATACATATGGTCACCTTATTTTTGATAAAGGAGGCAAGAATATACAATGGAGAAAAGACAGCCTCTTCAATAAGTGGTGCTCGGAAAACTGGACAGCTACATGTAAAAGAGTGAAATTACAACACTCCCTAACACCATAAACAAAAATAAACTCAAAATGGATTAAAGACCTCCATGTAAGGCCAGACACTATCAAACTCTTAGAGGAAAACAATGGCAGTACACTCTATGTAAAGAATCACAGCAAGATCCTTTTTGGCCCACCTCCTGGGGAAATGGAAATAAAAACAAAAATAAACAAATGGGACCAAATGAAACTTAAAAGCTTTTGCACAACAAACAAACCGTAAACAAGACGAAAAGACAACCCTCAGAATGGGAGGAAATATTTGTAAACGAAGCAACTGACAGCAGATTAGTCTCCAAAGTTTACAAGCAGCACATGCAGCTCATTATCAAAAAAACAAACAAACCAATCCAAAAATGGACCGAAGACTTAAATAGACATTTCTCAAAAAAAAGATATACAGATTGAAATCAAACACATAAAAGCCTGCTCAACATCACTAATCATTAGAGAAATGCAAATCAAAACTATACTGAGGTATCACTTCACACTGGTCAGTATGACCATCATCAAAAATCTACAAATAACAAATGCTGAAGAGGGTGTGGAGAAAAGGGAACTCTGTTGCACTCTTGGTGGGAATGTAAATTGATACAGCCACTATGGAGAACAGTGTACAGGTTCTTTAAATACTAAAAATAGAGCTACCATATGGGCCAGCAATCCCACTACTCGGCATATACCCTGACAAATCCATAATTCAAAAATAGTCATGTACCACAATCTTCATCGCAGCTCTATTTACAATAGCCAGGACATGGAAGCAACCTAAGTGTCTATCGACAGATGAATGGATAAAGAAAATGTGGTGCATATATACAATGGAATATTACTCAGTCATAAAAGGAAAAGATATTGAGTTTTTTGTAATTAGGTGGATGGAGCTGAGGTCTGTCATACAGAGTGAAGGAAGTCAGAAAGAGAGAAACAAATATCGTATGATAATATATATATGGCATGTAAAAAAAAATTGTGAAGAACCTAGGGGAAGGACACAGGCATAGTGAATGGACTTGAGGACAAGGGAAGGGAGAAAGGTAAGCTGGGACGAAGTGAGAGAGTGTCATGGACATATATACTCTACCAAATGTAAAATCAATAGCTAGTGGGAAGCATCCACATAGCACAAGGAGATCAGCTCGGTGCTTTGTGACCACATAGAGGTATGGGATAGGAAGGGAGATGCAAAAGGGAGCAGATATAGGGATATATGTATATGTATGGCTGATTCACTTTGTTATAAAGCAGAAGTTAGCACACCATAGTAGAACAATTATATTCCAATAAAGATGTTTTTTAAAAATACAGTTAAATTGGAAAAGAAAATGAACACAGAATATGAAAGGGTAATAGAGTTTAAGAATCTCCCTGTTTTCTGTACTAGGTATGTCTGAGCCACTTTCCTGCTGGAGCAAACATGGCGGTGGTGGTGATGGTGGTGATGGTGGTGATGGTGATGATGAAGCAGACAGTGATGATGGGCCACCTCACAAAATGCTAATTATGTGTCCATCATTGTGCTAACTGAATTACACAGATTCATTTAATTTCTAAGCATAAGAAAGTGGGCACTCTAAATGTGATTTTCCCTACATTTTAATAAGGGATTCAAATCCTGAGGAGTTACATAATTTGTTCCTCAAATCAATCAAGCAAGAAGTAAAAAAAAAAAAATAACCTGGATTTGAAATTATACAGAAATAATCATCGATAGGTCTCAAAATTCAGATAAAACTTATTGTGAGAGCCTGAAACGTGGGGTCAAAGAAGGACAGAAATCAACCAAAATTATGATATGGTATAGCAAAAAGCAGGTTGTAAAAGAAAGAAAATATTTTTACCATCAAACAAAAGAACTGTATTTTATTCAAGACGTGGAGGATAAGGAACAAATGCTCAGCTGGTAGGAACCCCTGTCCAGGTGACAGACAGACACAGAAGATATCAACAGATTCCTCAGAGGGCGCCCAGGAGGAGAGCTGCTGCTCTTCCTTCTGAGGCTCTGTGATGCTTTCTCGGGTACGTCTCAGAGGGAAGCGGTATAACGCAGCCTCAGATAGGAAACCTCTGACGGACAGGAATCACCGCACGCATACTGCAGGCTGAAGGGTGGAGAAGCTTCTTCTGTATCCATGATAGGCTTTAAAGAGAAGATGAAGGTAGAGCTGTGGAACTCGGTGAGCCAATTGTCCTTATCCTTTCCTGATCCATATAAACGCTGAAGCTGTTCCTTGTTCTTGGGTGGGCACTTCTGCTGGCATTGTTGGGGAGGTGGCACAGGAGGGCATTTCTGCTGGCACTGCTGAGGTGGGCATGGCTCAGGGCCCTTTATACGTGGGCAAGGTTCTGGACACTTGGGAGGTGAGCAAGGATCAGGGCACTTAGGTGGGCACACTGGAGGTGGCTGGCAAGGCTGCTTGCACTGCTGCTGTTCAGAAGACCTCTTTCTGGAGTCTTAATATCTGAAAGAAAGTATATGACCGTGTTCACAAGAAGGAATTCTTACAGAGAAGAGCGGAAAAGCTTGTGTAATAACAACAGATACTATCTCGGCAATCTCTAAGCATGGGCTTTAATATCTTTAATACCTTTCAATGAATTTCTGACTTCTCTCTCGCTCTTTAGCAAATCGATACATCACCCCAGAGAAAAACTTTTCTTTTCTCACACAACTTTTCCAAAGAAAATATCTTTATTTGAAAGAAACAAGCAGGTGTTTTTACTTTTATTTCTTTTTCTTTTTTATGAAAACAACATGTTCAAAAAAGGCCAACACAAGCTCTAAAATCCTGGGCAAGCTCACAAGCAATTGCTATCATCGTCTTCTCTCATGAGGTACCAACAGAATGACATATACAGAGCAAAGGACAATCAGGAAGAATGTAAGGACCTCACACCTTCTAAGATAAATGCCTCTAACATCAGAGCAGAGGGACACCAAAAAGGCATAAGAAAGGGAAAATACTGTATTCTTTATCTTTCATGTCAAAATTTCCTATCAATTTCTTCTTCAATACAAGAATTCAAACAAGGTATCAGAAATCTCATAAATACAATATAACTTTGTGCCCAAATTGCAAGTTCCCATCCAATTAGTAGCATTAAACCCATGATGGTAACTTGGGACCCATCAAATTTGCTGTCTCCAGGATAAATGCTACATTCAGAAGCTGAAGAACAAATTTGAACTAAAGAATCCTACTCACCACGTTCTCCAAATTCAATTGGGACTACAGTAGCAGGAGGATGGCTGTGATGCAGCAGAGGACCTATTCATTGGGGCTTGCTGTCCCACCTAGGAGGAAGGGGAGCTGCCAAAACTGGTCCGGTCCATTCATTTCCCAACCAAAATGCAAATCCATCTATAAATGGCTTGGCAGAGACTCTGAAAACAAGAAATGTCCTGCTCCAGGACCTCCTCAATGGATTACGTTCTCATGACTCACAGAGTCCCTGCCTTAGCTCTCCGTTTCCGTGGTTTATGGCAGTGGGGGGATTTGGGAGGTTCTCTGACTTGTAATCAAAATTCCCCTTTCTTGATTGGGGAAGACGACCCTTTTCTATCTTTCGCCTTCCTTGACTTCTAAAACTGCCTTCCTAGCTACACGTGATCTGCTGACCATTTTGATGCCCATAATGGTTTCAAAAGGGTCTGGCTACGTAGTGACACTTTTCTCTTTACCTCAAGATTTTCTTACAATGCATTTCCCATTTATTCATGGCTTGCCAAGCAAAGTCTCTTCTCTTCTTCTAAAATGGACTGAGGGAAGTTAGCAGATCATCTCAGATGACTTCCCATCATGACACTTAGACACGTTCAGTAAAGTGGTGACCTCTAGGGTCCTCCTTTCACTGCTTTGCTCCCTCAAATAACGAACATCCAGCAGTCAGATTCCTGGGACCTTTATAAAACTGTTTTACTTCAGGCCAAAAGGAGTTCACTAAGAGCATAGCATGAGCTACCATAACTAAGAGGAGCTGGCAGCTCAGACTCTAGATTTTCAACAGAAATCAAGCATTTTGCTCATACCGCCCAAAAGTGTTATACCACCTGCTCTTATCTAATTTCTCCCAACTAACCTCTTTGGATTTCTTCACCTTGAAGAAAGCCCAGAGGATTCTTCAAATTTTCTGGCTTCCTGTCCCTTTGAAATTATTGGGAATCCCAATATGCAACACCATTCAAATAACTAATTTATATGTATTTAATATTTATGAATTATTTAAACACATGTTGTTCCACAGCAAATCTAGGGATAAATTTAAGAGGAAGTTGAAATCACTTTATTAAAAATGCAGTCCCTGAAGTTCATTGCCATTCATATACAATTTTTCAATCATTAATAACAATTTTATTATAATTTTAACTTAGTTTTTACATTTTCCATTTTGGTCACAGTGGAACGTATGTCAAATAAACCTATTTCCTGCTCTATTTTCTTCATACAATTTGTTACTGTGCTGGAAGGAAGTTTTGATGCTTAATTTATGGGTCAGCTTCAGTGGCACAGAGTCCACGGTTATCTGGTCAAACATTATTCTGGGTGCTCCTGTACAGATTCTTTTGGATGAGAGTATTTCTTAAATCAGTGACCTGAGTAAAGCAATTGCCCTCTATAAGGTGGGAAGTCCTCATCCAATCCACTGATGGCCTGAATAGAACAAGGCTGACCTTCACCCAGGTAAAAGATAATTCCCCTGTCGGATCGACTTCCAGCAGCGTTTCAGCTCTGCAGATTTTGAGTTTGCCAAACTTTGTAATCTCTCTCTCTCTCTCTCTCTCTCTCTCCCTCTTTCTCTCTCTCTCTCTCTCTCTCTCCCTCTGTCCCTCTCGTTCTGTAACATATTTCTATATGTATATATGTACATATATGCTGTAATATATAATTTAAATATTTCATCTGCCATATCATGTACATGATTAACTATGGTCAACTAAATTAAAAATGTTCAAAGTTATTATAAAGTGAAGTTAAATTAAAAATTATTAATGTTATGTAATACATGTGGTGTGGAATTATGACAAATATAATGAGGTTTTAGCGAATAACTGAAGTTCGGGCAACAGTGTCCTAGCATGTTCTCCAGAGATTTCCTTTCTGCCTTTTCAGAGATTTAGCTGTCAACATTTCTTCCACAGTTCCTCTCTTCTATCCTGGGCCTGAACACTACTCTTGTCTATGCTGTCCCCTTGGGCACTGAAGCTTCTCGTGATGGGCCATGGCTGGTGAAGAGCCGTGTCTCGCTTAGGAATAAACTTGTAACTCTCACTGAATGTTACTGTAGAATGTGGGAACACATGTTTAATGGAATCAGGATAGCCTACCTCACCTGAGGAGAACACTTCCCTAGACTGCCCTCGTGTGCTTAAAATTCCTTTATCAGGAAATAAAACTGTTGTATTCCATAAGTAAATATCAGATTTCAATTGTGTGAAACCAAAAATAGATATAAGATACCATTTAAAACCCACAGCATCACATATAAGTGATTGAGAGTGGGGTTGGGAGGGGAGAGAAGATCAGAGCACTAAGGTCTGAAATCTAGATGAAATATGGACTTAGGGCTCATCTGGTATACTTGCTTTCTTCTGCTCTTTCCAAACATGCTTTATGGCTTTGAAGACAGTAATAGAAAAACAAATTTTCACCGTTTATTCTCTGTCTTCTTCTTCAACTCTCCGGAAACCTCCACCAGCCATATTACCTTCGCTGCCCAATATATACACCTTAACTGTTCAATTTAGTACTTTGAAATGTTGCCCATGCATTTAGTAACACTCCTTTAATATCTTTTATAATTCTTCCTGCAGTCAGGAGGAAGAAGTGGCCTAGTAACTTGTCTTGGCCAAATAATCAGGAAGATTTTCAGGAATGTGGTTTTATAATGGGAAAGGAGGAAGAAGAGGACAATGAGGAGGAGAGGAAGAGAAAGAGGAGACACCTGAAACCTGTGAAAGAGTCACCAGCTGGGCATGCGCCAGAAGTTCAGGACATAAACTTTCCCTCCATCTCAGCCACATCTTCAGTGACTACTACATATTTTTTAAATATTATGATAAATTGTTATAAAAATATTACCTCATATAATATAATGGGGAAAACATAAAGCTGTTCAAAAATAAGCATGTTTATTAAACGGCCAAAAATAATCACTGCTTATATTTTGCTGTTTTTAGTGTTAGGAGTTTTCAATTTTCATAAACCCACACACATGCATACATGTCTCTCAGGTTACTGATTTGAGATCTTTTATCTTCTGTAAAACACATGCCTCCAGCCGTAAGTTGCTCTCTATGCACTGCGTTACATTTATCCTTAAAGTTCTTCTATGTTTTCTTTTCATTTTCATTCATCACAAAGTATTTTATATGTATTTGTTATTTCTTCTTTGAGCCAATGTTTATTTAGGATTATATTGCCAAAGTCACAGATGTCACAGAAACAGATAGTAGAATGGTGTTCAGCAGGGCCTGGGGGATGTGGGAAAAATGGAGATGTTGGGCAAAGGGTACAAGTCTGTAGTCATACGATGAATAAGCTCTGGGAGTCTGAGGTACAGCATGGTGAGTCTTGATATTAACACTGTGTTGTGTACTTGAAACTTGCTGAGAAAGTAGACCTTAAGCATTCTCACCAAACCCAAATGCACACACACACACACACACGCAAACACTCAGCCATACACACAGTTAAATGGCTACTGTTGAAGTAATTAATGTATTATGTAACCTATGGTGTAAATCACTACACAAAGTACACATATGTCAAATCGCCACATTATACACAGTAATGTGTACAATTTAATCAATTATACCTCAATAAAACTGGAGGGGAAAGATGAAAGAATAACCATCATACAAAAGAGTAACAACGTTTGAGAAGCTCTGTGTTCCTTCTCCTCCTTGCCTCTCTTAGGCTCTGATACTATTCTCTGAGAGAGCTTCCCTTATCCATTATTCTCTGGGGCCCTGTATCCACCTCATAGGGGATATTCACTTTTAATCACCTGTACTGACCACATCTGAAGTAGGTAGGGTTGAAAGTGGGGAAAGGAGGGCTGGAAAGTCATTACAATTCTTGAAAAATCAGTCTTTTTCGTTTTGGCTTATAGTTTATTTAGTTGTCAATTCCCTCAAACACTTAGTAGGCACCTGACATAATTCGTTCCTCCAATCATTACTATGTGCTAGAGACCTCACTCAGGTCCTTTTCTGGAAACAATTTTCTGGCCTGATTAAATTGCTGCCTTGATCCCTGAACATAATACAATTTCCATGAGGCTCCCTGGCACACAGGTGGAAAGACTACAACTTTTGTAACTTTTCTCTATTGTTACAGTCACCTGAAATTGGGCTTCAAGTTCAAAACCACTTCTAGGGCTTCCCCGGTGGTGCAGTGGTTGAGAATCTGCCTGCTAATGCAGGGGACACGGGTTTCAGTCCTGGTTTGGGATGATCCCACATGCCGCGGAGCACCTAGGCCCGAGAACCACCACTACTGAGCCTGCGCGACTGGAGCCTGTGCTCTGGCAACAAGAGAGTCCACGAGAGGTAAAGGCCCGCGCACCGCGATGAAGACTGGTCCCTGCTTGCCGCAACTAGAGAAAGCCCTCGCACAGAAATGAAGACCCAACAGAGCCAAAAATTAATTAATTAATTAATTAATAATTAATTATTTTAAAAAAACACTTCTAATCCCATCTCTTACTCTTTAGGGCTTACAAGTGTTGCGTTTCCTAATTCAACAAGGTTTTGAATATCTGGGCTGTATTTTTTCCTTTTCATTTTTTTCAATTTCCGACCTGCCAACTAGAAAGTTTTTCCTGAACATATGTCTATTGAAATACCCTGGTCAAGTCAACAAGTGACCAACATTTAGTCTGCCTCTCAGGATACCATGGACAACCATTACTGCAAACATTTTGCCATTGAATAAAATGTATCACCACATTGATGGCTTCCAATATCAGATTCCTTGCCAAATACCTCCAGACTCTTAAGCCAATGCCCTAATTTTAAGATTTCTACAGGAGCATCACACCTCACAGAACTAAATTCTCTGTCAGGTCAAATAACACTAACTAAAGTAGAGACAACTCCCAAATATCAGTGTTGATTTCTCACTCATGTAATACTCTGATGAGCTTTGGGCAGTAATCTGGGGATCTTTTTCTTCTGCAGTTCTGGCATCTTGGACTCCTTTACATCTAGGACCACAAGAAGAGATATGCTTAAAGAACACATCCCTATTCACGGCTTACTGGACCACTAAGCTAAGCACTTAGAAAACAAGCTGCATAGCAAAGTCATTTTGTAAATCTAGATAAACATTGGAAACCCCAGTGGACCTCAAAGGTGGGGTCAAATCAATCAAGAAAGTAACTTCAGAGGCGAAAATATATAATAAGACCCTGAGGTTGTTGAGTTTCACAGTAAGAAGAGCATGTTGTGCACATGGAGAGCAGGCAGCGCTTTGCCTGGTAAGGACACTTTAAACTTCCCATTATTTGTACTACCCATGTTTTCAGAACTACTATAATTTTATGCACAATATCCCAATATTTCCCAAAGCATTTAATGTGTCATATCAGATTATAAATACAGTTAAGTTGGAAAAGAAAAGGAACACAGAATATGAAAGTGTAATATAGTTTAAGAATCTCTTTCTGTGCTGTACTAGGTATGTCTGAGCCTCTTTCCTGCCGGAGCAAACATGGTGGTGGTAGTGATGGTGGTGACGGTGATGATGACAGAGACAATGATGATCGGCCACCTCTCAAATGCCAATTATGTGCCGGGCATTGTGGCAACTGAATTACACACATTCATGTAAATTTTATGCCTAAGCAAGTGGGCACTGTAAATGTGGTTTTCCCCACATTTTAGTAGAGGGATTGAACTTCTGAGGAGTTAAACAGTTTGTTCCTCAAATCAATCAAGCAATAATTAAGAAAATAACCTGGATTTGAAATTATATACAAACAATCATCGATATAACTCTAAATTCAGATAACACTGACTGTGAGAGCCTGAAAATTGAAATCGAAGAAGGATAGAAATCAACCAAAATTATGATATAATATTGCTAAAAGCAGGTTTTAAAAGAATGAAAATACTTTTACCATCACAAGAAGAAATGTATTTTATTCAGGATATGGAGGATAAGTAACAGTTGCTCAACTGGTAGAAACCGCTGTCCAGGTGACAGACAGACACAGAAGACAGCGAGAGAATCCTCAGAGGGCCCCCAGGAGGAGAGCTGCTGCTTTTCCTCCTGAGGCTCTGTGGTGCTTTCTCAGGTACCTCCAGAGGGAAGCGGCATAGCAGACTCAGATAGGAAACCTCTGACCGTCAGGAATCACCACACTCATACTGCAGGCTGAAGGGTGGAGAAGCTTCTTCTGTATCCATGATAGGCTTTGAAGACAAGATGAAGGTGGAGCTATGGAACTAGGTGAGCCGATTGCCCTTATCCTTTCCAGATGCAGATAAAAGCTGAAGCTGTTACTTGTCCTTGGGTGGGCACTTCTGCTGGCATTGCTGGATAGCTGTCCCAGGAGGGCATTTCTGCTGGCACGGCTTAGGTGGGCAAGGGTCTGAATCCTTCTTAGGTGAGCAAGGATCAGGGCACTTAGTTACGCACAGTGGAGGTGTCTTGCACTTCTGCTTGCACTGCTGCTCTTGAGAAGACATCTTTCTGCAGTCTTAATATCTGAAAGAAAGTATATGACCGTGTTCACAGTAAGGAATCCCTACATAGAGAAGAGCAAAAGCTTGTGTAACACAAACGGACAGTATCTCTCCAATCTCTAAGCATGTGTTTTAATCTCTTTAATACCTTTTAATGAATTTCTGACATCTCTCTCGTTCTTTAGCAAATCTATTCATCAGCCCAGAGAAAACTTTCTTTTCTCATACAACTTTTCCAAAGAAAATATCTTTGTTTTGAAGAAACAAGCGATGGTTTCAGTTTTATTTCTCTTTCTTTTTTTTTACGAAAACAACATATTTTTAAAAGGCTATCAAAAGTTCAAAAATTCTGGGCAAGCTCACAAGCAATTCCTATCACCATTTTCTCTCATGAGGACCCGACAGGATGACTTTGTACAGAGCAAAGGGCAATCAGGATGAATGTAAGAGCCTCACACCTTCTAAGATAAATGTCTCTGAAATCACAGCGGAGGTCCAAGAAAAAGGTATAGAAAAAGGTAAACCCTTTGCTCTTTATCCCTTCATGTCAAAATTTCCTATTAATTTCTTTTTCAATAGAGGAATTCAAACTAGGTATCAGAAATCTAGTAAATACAATATAACATTGTGCCCATATTCCAAGTTCCCATCCACTAAGTAGCATTATACCCATGATCATAACTTTTGACCCATCAAATTTGCTGTCTCCAGCATAAACTCAACATTCGGGGCCCGAGAACAAATTTGAACTGAAGAATCAGACTCACCAGGTTCTCCAAAGTCAATCGGAACTCGAGTAGCAGGAGGATAGCTGTCGTGCAGCAGAGGACCTTTTTATTGGGGCTTGCTGCCCCACCCAAGGGGAAGCGGAGCTGTCCAAACTAGCCTCGTGCAGTCATTTCCCAACCCAAATGCAAATCTATCCATAACTGGCTTAGCAGGGACTCTGAAAACAGGAAATGTCCTGCGCCAGGATCTCCTCACTAGATTATGTTCTCATGACTCACAGAGGCCCTGCCTTAGCTCTCCGTTTCAGTGGTTTATGGCAGTGGGAGAATTTCAGGGGTTCTCTAACTTGTAGGCAAGTGTTCCCTTTCTTGATTGCGGAAGATGACCCTTTTCTATCTTTCACCTTCTTTGACTTCTAAAACTGCCTGCCTAGTTGCACTTGATCTGGTGGCCATTTTGTTGTACATACTGGTTTGAAAATGGCCTGGCTACCTGGTGACACCTTTCCCTTTACCTCAAGTCCTTCTTACAATACATTTCGCCTTGATCCACAGCTTGCTAAGTGAAATCTCTTCTCCTCTTCTAAAATGGACTGAGAGGTGTTTGCAGATGATCTCAGATGACTTCCCATCATGATACTTAGATACGTTTAGTAAAGTGGTGACCTCTGGGGCCCTCCTTTCACTGCTTTGTTCCTTCAGATTAAGAACATCCAACAGTCAGATTCCTATGAACTTTATAAATCTGTTTCACTTCCGGCCACAAGGAATTCACTAGGAGCGTAGCATCACCTACCATAATTCCAATCAGCTGGCAGATCAGAACCTAGACTTACAATAGAAACCAAGCCTTTTACACATACCTCCCAAACGTGACATCCCACCTGCTCTTACCTAATTTCCCCCAAAGGACCTCTTTGGATTCTTCAACTTTTGAAGAAAGCTCAGACGAGTGTTTAAATTTTCTGGCTTCCTGTCTCTTTGAAATCATTGGAAAACCCTATCTAATAGGCAATGCCATTCAAATAACGAGTTTTAAATCTATTTATTATTTATGAATTATTTAAGCACATTGATTCACATCAAATCTAGGGGTAAATTCAAGAGATAGTTGAAATCACTTTATTAATAATTCGGTCGTTGATGTTAATTGCCATTCATACACTACTTCTTAATCATTAATAATAATTTTACTATAACTTTAAGCTATCTGTAGATTCTTCCATATTGATCACAGTGGAATAAACGTGAAATTAACCTATTTCCTGCTCTACTTCCTTTATACAGTTTGTCCATGTGCTGGAAGGAATTTTTGATATTTTTTATGGGTCCACTTGACTGGAACAGGTTGCTCAAATATTTGGTCAGTCTTTTTTCGGGCTTTTTCTCTAAGGATGCTTTTGGATGAGAGTGGTATTTAAATCAGTGCCCTGAGTAAAGAACTTTGCCCTCTGTAAGTGGGTAGGCCTCATAGAGTCTGTTGAATAGAACAAAAGCCGGACCCCTCCCCCATCCAGGTAAGAGACAATTCCCCTGCCTGATGGCCTTCCAGCTAGGGTTGGCCCTGCATATTTTGGCCTTTCCAGCCTTCCTAATCTCTCTCTCTATATTTGGCTCGTTCTCTGTCTCTTCTCTCTCTCTCTCTCTTGCTGTGTGTGTGTGTGTCTCTCTCTCTATTCATATATATATGCATATATTCATACATATATGTAAATTGAATATTTCTTCTGCCATTTCATGCACTTGATTCCCTATGGCCAATTAAATTAGAAATTCATAAAGTTAGTTTAAAGTGAATTTAAAGTAAAAATTATCAATATTATATGCTACTTGTGATGTGTAATTATAACAAATATAATGAGCCTTTAGGGAATAACTGAAGTTCAAGAAACAATGCCCTAGTATGTTCTCCGACTCTGGCAAAAGATTTCATTTCTGCCTTTTCAGTCCAGGACCTGAACTATCTTCTGTCCCCTTGGGCACTGAAACTTTTCTTTATGGGTCATGGCTGGTGAGCAGCCCTGTCTCATTTAGGAAAAGTTTTCAACACTGGCTTTATGTTACTGTAGAACGTGGTAACACATTTTTAATAGAATCAGGATGTCCCATATCACCTGACCCCAACACTCCCCTAGACTGCTGTCATATGCTTAAAATTCCTTTATCAGGAAAATAAATACTTTTTATTCCAACAATCAATATCAGATTTAAATTGTGTGAAACCAGAAAGAAATGGAAGATACCATTTAAGACTCAAGCCATCACGTATAAGTGACTGAGAGTAGGTTTGGGGAGGGGAGAGAGGATCAGAGCACTAAAGGTCTGAAATCTAGGTGAATTACAAACTTAGGGCTGGTCTCTTTTCTTTCTTCTACTCTTTCCACATGTGTTTTAGGTCTTTAAAAGACAATAATTTTAAAAATGTATTTTCATGCTCATTTTCTGTCTTCTCCTTCAACCCTCCAGTCCCCTCAACCTGCCATAGTACCCTTTGCTCCCCAACATGTACTCCTAACTGTCCAATTTTGTACATTTTCATGTCAATGCATTTAGTGATTAGTATTTTCATATTTTTAAAAATTCAACATTGTGAAAATCACTACACTACCCAAAGCAATCTACAGATCCAATGCAACACTGGTCTAAGTACCAATGCCACTTTTCACAGAACTAGAACAAAAAATTTCACAATTTCTATGGAAACAAAAAAGACCCCAAATAGCAAAAGCAAACTTGAGAAAGAAAAATGGAACTGAAGGAATCAGACTCCTGGACTTCAGACTATAATACAAAGCTACAGTAATCAAGACAGTATGGTACTGGAACAAAAAGAGAAATATAGATCAATGGAACAGGATAGAAAGTCCAGAGATAAACCCACATACATATGGTCACCTTATTTTTGATAAAGGAGGCAAGAATATACAATGGAGAAAAGACAGCCTCTTCAATAAGTGGTGCTCGGAAAACTGGACAGCTACATGTAAAAGAGTGAAATTACAACACTCCCTAACACCATAAACAAAAATAAACTCAAAATGGATTAAAGACCTCCATGTAAGGCCAGACACTATCAAACTCTTAGAGGAAAACAATGGCAGTACACTCTATGTAAAGAATCACAGCAAGATCCTTTTTGGCCCACCTCCTGGGGAAATGGAAATAAAAACAAAAATAAACAAATGGGACCAAATGAAACTTAAAAGCTTTTGCACAACAAACAAACCGTAAACAAGACGAAAAGACAACCCTCAGAATGGGAGGAAATATTTGTAAACGAAGCAACTGACAGCAGATTAGTCTCCAAAGTTTACAAGCAGCACATGCAGCTCATTATCAAAAAAACAAACAAACCAATCCAAAAATGGACCGAAGACTTAAATAGACATTTCTCAAAAAAAAGATATACAGATTGAAATCAAACACATAAAAGCCTGCTCAACATCACTAATCATTAGAGAAATGCAAATCAAAACTATACTGAGGTATCACTTCACACTGGTCAGTATGACCATCATCAAAAATCTACAAATAACAAATGCTGAAGAGGGTGTGGAGAAAAGGGAACTCTGTTGCACTCTTGGTGGGAATGTAAATTGATACAGCCACTATGGAGAACAGTGTACAGGTTCTTTAAATACTAAAAATAGAGCTACCATATGGGCCAGCAATCCCACTACTCGGCATATACCCTGACAAATCCATAATTCAAAAATAGTCATGTACCACAATCTTCATCGCAGCTCTATTTACAATAGCCAGGACATGGAAGCAACCTAAGTGTCTATCGACAGATGAATGGATAAAGAAAATGTGGTGCATATATACAATGGAATATTACTCAGTCATAAAAGGAAAAGATATTGAGTTTTTTGTAATTAGGTGGATGGAGCTGAGGTCTGTCATACAGAGTGAAGGAAGTCAGAAAGAGAGAAACAAATATCGTATGATAATATATATATGGCATGTAAAAAAAAATTGTGAAGAACCTAGGGGAAGGACACAGGCATAGTGAATGGACTTGAGGACAAGGGAAGGGAGAAAGGTAAGCTGGGACGAAGTGAGAGAGTGTCATGGACATATATACTCTACCAAATGTAAAATCAATAGCTAGTGGGAAGCATCCACATAGCACAAGGAGATCAGCTCGGTGCTTTGTGACCACATAGAGGTATGGGATAGGAAGGGAGATGCAAAAGGGAGCAGATATAGGGATATATGTATATGTATGGCTGATTCACTTTGTTATAAAGCAGAAGTTAGCACACCATAGTAGAACAATTATATTCCAATAAAGATGTTTTTTAAAAATACAGTTAAATTGGAAAAGAAAATGAACACAGAATATGAAAGGGTAATAGAGTTTAAGAATCTCCCTGTTTTCTGTACTAGGTATGTCTGAGCCACTTTCCTGCTGGAGCAAACATGGCGGTGGTGGTGATGGTGGTGATGGTGGTGATGGTGATGATGAAGCAGACAGTGATGATGGGCCACCTCACAAAATGCTAATTATGTGTCCATCATTGTGCTAACTGAATTACACAGATTCATTTAATTTCTAAGCATAAGAAAGTGGGCACTCTAAATGTGATTTTCCCTACATTTTAATAAGGGATTCAAATCCTGAGGAGTTACATAATTTGTTCCTCAAATCAATCAAGCAAGAAGTAAAAAAAAAAAAATAACCTGGATTTGAAATTATACAGAAATAATCATCGATAGGTCTCAAAATTCAGATAAAACTTATTGTGAGAGCCTGAAACGTGGGGTCAAAGAAGGACAGAAATCAACCAAAATTATGATATGGTATAGCAAAAAGCAGGTTGTAAAAGAAAGAAAATATTTTTACCATCAAACAAAAGAACTGTATTTTATTCAAGACGTGGAGGATAAGGAACAAATGCTCAGCTGGTAGGAACCCCTGTCCAGGTGACAGACAGACACAGAAGATATCAACAGATTCCTCAGAGGGCGCCCAGGAGGAGAGCTGCTGCTCTTCCTTCTGAGGCTCTGTGATGCTTTCTCGGGTACGTCTCAGAGGGAAGCGGTATAACGCAGCCTCAGATAGGAAACCTCTGACGGACAGGAATCACCGCACGCATACTGCAGGCTGAAGGGTGGAGAAGCTTCTTCTGTATCCATGATAGGCTTTAAAGAGAAGATGAAGGTAGAGCTGTGGAACTCGGTGAGCCAATTGTCCTTATCCTTTCCTGATCCATATAAACGCTGAAGCTGTTCCTTGTTCTTGGGTGGGCACTTCTGCTGGCATTGTTGGGGAGGTGGCACAGGAGGGCATTTCTGCTGGCACTGCTGAGGTGGGCATGGCTCAGGGCCCTTTATACGTGGGCAAGGTTCTGGACACTTGGGAGGTGAGCAAGGATCAGGGCACTTAGGTGGGCACACTGGAGGTGGCTGGCAAGGCTGCTTGCACTGCTGCTGTTCAGAAGACCTCTTTCTGGAGTCTTAATATCTGAAAGAAAGTATATGACCGTGTTCACAAGAAGGAATTCTTACAGAGAAGAGCGGAAAAGCTTGTGTAATAACAACAGATACTATCTCGGCAATCTCTAAGCATGGGCTTTAATATCTTTAATACCTTTCAATGAATTTCTGACTTCTCTCTCGCTCTTTAGCAAATCGATACATCACCCCAGAGAAAAACTTTTCTTTTCTCACACAACTTTTCCAAAGAAAATATCTTTATTTGAAAGAAACAAGCAGGTGTTTTTACTTTTATTTCTTTTTCTTTTTTATGAAAACAACATGTTCAAAAAAGGCCAACACAAGCTCTAAAATCCTGGGCAAGCTCACAAGCAATTGCTATCATCGTCTTCTCTCATGAGGTACCAACAGAATGACATATACAGAGCAAAGGACAATCAGGAAGAATGTAAGGACCTCACACCTTCTAAGATAAATGCCTCTAACATCAGAGCAGAGGGACACCAAAAAGGCATAAGAAAGGGAAAATACTGTATTCTTTATCTTTCATGTCAAAATTTCCTATCAATTTCTTCTTCAATACAAGAATTCAAACAAGGTATCAGAAATCTCATAAATACAATATAACTTTGTGCCCAAATTGCAAGTTCCCATCCAATTAGTAGCATTAAACCCATGATGGTAACTTGGGACCCATCAAATTTGCTGTCTCCAGGATAAATGCTACATTCAGAAGCTGAAGAACAAATTTGAACTAAAGAATCCTACTCACCACGTTCTCCAAATTCAATTGGGACTACAGTAGCAGGAGGATGGCTGTGATGCAGCAGAGGACCTATTCATTGGGGCTTGCTGTCCCACCTAGGAGGAAGGGGAGCTGCCAAAACTGGTCCGGTCCATTCATTTCCCAACCAAAATGCAAATCCATCTATAAATGGCTTGGCAGAGACTCTGAAAACAAGAAATGTCCTGCTCCAGGACCTCCTCAATGGATTACGTTCTCATGACTCACAGAGTCCCTGCCTTAGCTCTCCGTTTCCGTGGTTTATGGCAGTGGGGGGATTTGGGAGGTTCTCTGACTTGTAATCAAAATTCCCCTTTCTTGATTGGGGAAGACGACCCTTTTCTATCTTTCGCCTTCCTTGACTTCTAAAACTGCCTTCCTAGCTACACGTGATCTGCTGACCATTTTGATGCCCATAATGGTTTCAAAAGGGTCTGGCTACGTAGTGACACTTTTCTCTTTACCTCAAGATTTTCTTACAATGCATTTCCCATTTATTCATGGCTTGCCAAGCAAAGTCTCTTCTCTTCTTCTAAAATGGACTGAGGGAAGTTAGCAGATCATCTCAGATGACTTCCCATCATGACACTTAGACACGTTCAGTAAAGTGGTGACCTCTAGGGTCCTCCTTTCACTGCTTTGCTCCCTCAAATAACGAACATCCAGCAGTCAGATTCCTGGGACCTTTATAAAACTGTTTTACTTCAGGCCAAAAGGAGTTCACTAAGAGCATAGCATGAGCTACCATAACTAAGAGGAGCTGGCAGCTCAGACTCTAGATTTTCAACAGAAATCAAGCATTTTGCTCATACCGCCCAAAAGTGTTATACCACCTGCTCTTATCTAATTTCTCCCAACTAACCTCTTTGGATTTCTTCACCTTGAAGAAAGCCCAGAGGATTCTTCAAATTTTCTGGCTTCCTGTCCCTTTGAAATTATTGGGAATCCCAATATGCAACACCATTCAAATAACTAATTTATATGTATTTAATATTTATGAATTATTTAAACACATGTTGTTCCACAGCAAATCTAGGGATAAATTTAAGAGGAAGTTGAAATCACTTTATTAAAAATGCAGTCCCTGAAGTTCATTGCCATTCATATACAATTTTTCAATCATTAATAACAATTTTATTATAATTTTAACTTAGTTTTTACATTTTCCATTTTGGTCACAGTGGAACGTATGTCAAATAAACCTATTTCCTGCTCTATTTTCTTCATACAATTTGTTACTGTGCTGGAAGGAAGTTTTGATGCTTAATTTATGGGTCAGCTTCAGTGGCACAGAGTCCACGGTTATCTGGTCAAACATTATTCTGGGTGCTCCTGTACACATTCTTTTGGATGAGAGTATTTCTTAAATCAGTGACCTGAGTAAAGCAATTGCCCTCTATAAGGTGGGAAGTCCTCATCCAATCCACTGATGGCCTGAATAGAACAAGGCTGACCTTCACCCAGGTAAAAGATAATTCCCCTGTCGGATCGACTTCCAGCAGCGTTTCAGCTCTGCAGATTTTGAGTTTGCCAAACTTTGTAATCTCTCTCTCTCTCTCTCTCTCTCTCCCTCTTTCTCTCTCTCTCTCTCTCTCTCTCCCTCTGTCCCTCTCGTTCTGTAACATATTTCTATATGTATATATGTACATATATGCTGTAATATATAATTTAAATATTTCATCTGCCATATCATGTACATGATTAACTATGGTCAACTAAATTAAAAATGTTCAAAGTTATTATAAAGTGAAGTTAAATTAAAAATTATTAATGTTATGTAATACATGTGGTGTGGAATTATGACAAATATAATGAGGTTTTAGCGAATAACTGAAGTTCGGGCAACAGTGTCCTAGCATGTTCTCCAGAGATTTCCTTTCTGCCTTTTCAGAGATTTAGCTGTCAACATTTCTTCCACAGTTCCTCTCTTCTATCCTGGGCCTGAACACTACTCTTGTCTATGCTGTCCCCTTGGGCACTGAAGCTTCTCGTGATGGGCCATGGCTGGTGAAGAGCCGTGTCTCGCTTAGGAATAAACTTGTAACTCTCACTGAATGTTACTGTAGAATGTGGGAACACATGTTTAATGGAATCAGGATAGCCTACCTCACCTGAGGAGAACACTTCCCTAGACTGCCCTCGTGTGCTTAAAATTCCTTTATCAGGAAATAAAACTGTTGTATTCCATAAGTAAATATCAGATTTCAATTGTGTGAAACCAAAAATAGATATAAGATACCATTTAAAACCCACAGCATCACATATAAGTGATTGAGAGTGGGGTTGGGAGGGGAGAGAAGATCAGAGCACTAAGGTCTGAAATCTAGATGAAATATGGACTTAGGGCTCATCTGGTATACTTGCTTTCTTCTGCTCTTTCCAAACATGCTTTATGGCTTTGAAGACAGTAATAGAAAAACAAATTTTCACCGTTTATTCTCTGTCTTCTTCTTCAACTCTCCGGAAACCTCCACCAGCCATATTACCTTCGCTGCCCAATATATACACCTTAACTGTTCAATTTAGTACTTTGAAATGTTGCCCATGCATTTAGTAACACTCCTTTAATATCTTTTATAATTCTTCCTGCAGTCAGGAGGAAGAAGTGGCCTAGTAACTTGTCTTGGCCAAATAATCAGGAAGATTTTCAGGAATGTGGTTTTATAATGGGAAAGGAGGAAGAAGAGGACAATGAGGAGGAGAGGAAGAGAAAGAGGAGACACCTGAAACCTGTGAAAGAGTCACCAGCTGGGCATGCGCCAGAAGTTCAGGACATAAACTTTCCCTCCATCTCAGCCACATCTTCAGTGACTACTACATATTTTTTAAATATTATGATAAATTGTTATAAAAATATTACCTCATATAATATAATGGGGAAAACATAAAGCTGTTCAAAAATAAGCATGTTTATTAAACGGCCAAAAATAATCACTGCTTATATTTTGCTGTTTTTAGTGTTAGGAGTTTTCAATTTTCATAAACCCACACACATGCATACATGTCTCTCAGGTTACTGATTTGAGATCTTTTATCTTCTGTAAAACACATGCCTCCAGCCGTAAGTTGCTCTCTATGCACTGCGTTACATTTATCCTTAAAGTTCTTCTATGTTTTCTTTTCATTTTCATTCATCACAAAGTATTTTATATGTATTTGTTATTTCTTCTTTGAGCCAATGTTTATTTAGGATTATATTGCCAAAGTCACAGATGTCACAGAAACAGATAGT
The DNA here is from genome assembly GCF_965194825.1 of Balaenoptera physalus. Taxonomy (NCBI): domain Eukaryota; kingdom Metazoa; phylum Chordata; class Mammalia; order Artiodactyla; family Balaenopteridae; genus Balaenoptera; species Balaenoptera physalus. The sequence continues at coordinate 6,258 of NW_028124100.1, read as the reverse complement.
AGAATGGTGTTCAGCAGGGCCTGGGGGATGTGGGAAAAATGGAGATGTTGGGCAAAGGGTACAAGTCTGTAGTCATACGATGAATAAGCTCTGGGAGTCTGAGGTACAGCATGGTGAGTCTTGATATTAACACTGTGTTGTGTACTTGAAACTTGCTGAGAAAGTAGACCTTAAGCATTCTCACCAAACCCAAATGCACACACACACACACACACGCAAACACTCAGCCATACACACAGTTAAATGGCTACTGTTGAAGTAATTAATGTATTATGTAACCTATGGTGTAAATCACTACACAAAGTACACATATGTCAAATCGCCACATTATACACAGTAATGTGTACAATTTAATCAATTATACCTCAATAAAACTGGAGGGGAAAGATGAAAGAATAACCATCATACAAAAGAGTAACAACGTTTGAGAAGCTCTGTGTTCCTTCTCCTCCTTGCCTCTCTTAGGCTCTGATACTATTCTCTGAGAGAGCTTCCCTTATCCATTATTCTCTGGGGCCCTGTATCCACCTCATAGGGGATATTCACTTTTAATCACCTGTACTGACCACATCTGAAGTAGGTAGGGTTGAAAGTGGGGAAAGGAGGGCTGGAAAGTCATTACAATTCTTGAAAAATCAGTCTTTTTCGTTTTGGCTTATAGTTTATTTAGTTGTCAATTCCCTCAAACACTTAGTAGGCACCTGACATAATTCGTTCCTCCAATCATTACTATGTGCTAGAGACCTCACTCAGGTCCTTTTCTGGAAACAATTTTCTGGCCTGATTAAATTGCTGCCTTGATCCCTGAACATAATACAATTTCCATGAGGCTCCCTGGCACACAGGTGGAAAGACTACAACTTTTGTAACTTTTCTCTATTGTTACAGTCACCTGAAATTGGGCTTCAAGTTCAAAACCACTTCTAGGGCTTCCCCGGTGGTGCAGTGGTTGAGAATCTGCCTGCTAATGCAGGGGACACGGGTTTCAGTCCTGGTTTGGGATGATCCCACATGCCGCGGAGCACCTAGGCCCGAGAACCACCACTACTGAGCCTGCGCGACTGGAGCCTGTGCTCTGGCAACAAGAGAGTCCACGAGAGGGAAAGGCCCGCGCACCGCGATGAAGACTGGTCCCTGCTTGCCGCAACTAGAGAAAGCCCTCGCACAGAAATGAAGACCCAACAGAGCCAAAAATTAATTAATTAATTAATTAATAATTAATTATTTTAAAAAAACACTTCTAATCCCATCTCTTACTCTTTAGGGCTTACAAGTGTTGCGTTTCCTAATTCAACAAGGTTTTGAATATCTGGGCTGTATTTTTTCCTTTTCATTTTTTTCAATTTCCGACCTGCCAACTAGAAAGTTTTTCCTGAACATATGTCTATTGAAATACCCTGGTCAAGTCAACAAGTGACCAACATTTAGTCTGCCTCTCAGGATACCATGGACAACCATTACTGCAAACATTTTGCCATTGAATAAAATGTATCACCACATTGATGGCTTCCAATATCAGATTCCTTGCCAAATACCTCCAGACTCTTAAGCCAATGCCCTAATTTTAAGATTTCTACAGGAGCATCACACCTCACAGAACTAAATTCTCTGTCAGGTCAAATAACACTAACTAAAGTAGAGACAACTCCCAAATATCAGTGTTGATTTCTCACTCATGTAATACTCTGATGAGCTTTGGGCAGTAATCTGGGGATCTTTTTCTTCTGCAGTTCTGGCATCTTGGACTCCTTTACATCTAGGACCACAAGAAGAGATATGCTTAAAGAACACATCCCTATTCACGGCTTACTGGACCACTAAGCTAAGCACTTAGAAAACAAGCTGCATAGCAAAGTCATTTTGTAAATCTAGATAAACATTGGAAACCCCAGTGGACCTCAAAGGTGGGGTCAAATCAATCAAGAAAGTAACTTCAGAGGCGAAAATATATAATAAGACCCTGAGGTTGTTGAGTTTCACAGTAAGAAGAGCATGTTGTGCACATGGAGAGCAGGCAGCGCTTTGCCTGGTAAGGACACTTTAAACTTCCCATTATTTGTACTACCCATGTTTTCAGAACTACTATAATTTTATGCACAATATCCCAATATTTCCCAAAGCATTTAATGTGTCATATCAGATTATAAATACAGTTAAGTTGGAAAAGAAAAGGAACACAGAATATGAAAGTGTAATATAGTTTAAGAATCTCTTTCTGTGCTGTACTAGGTATGTCTGAGCCTCTTTCCTGCCGGAGCAAACATGGTGGTGGTAGTGATGGTGGTGACGGTGATGATGACAGAGACAATGATGATCGGCCACCTCTCAAATGCCAATTATGTGCCGGGCATTGTGGCAACTGAATTACACACATTCATGTAAATTTTATGCCTAAGCAAGTGGGCACTGTAAATGTGGTTTTCCCCACATTTTAGTAGAGGGATTGAACTTCTGAGGAGTTAAACAGTTTGTTCCTCAAATCAATCAAGCAATAATTAAGAAAATAACCTGGATTTGAAATTATATACAAACAATCATCGATATAACTCTAAATTCAGATAACACTGACTGTGAGAGCCTGAAAATTGAAATCGAAGAAGGATAGAAATCAACCAAAATTATGATATAATATTGCTAAAAGCAGGTTTTAAAAGAATGAAAATACTTTTACCATCACAAGAAGAAATGTATTTTATTCAGGATATGGAGGATAAGTAACAGTTGCTCAACTGGTAGAAACCGCTGTCCAGGTGACAGACAGACACAGAAGACAGCGAGAGAATCCTCAGAGGGCCCCCAGGAGGAGAGCTGCTGCTTTTCCTCCTGAGGCTCTGTGGTGCTTTCTCAGGTACCTCCAGAGGGAAGCGGCATAGCAGACTCAGATAGGAAACCTCTGACCGTCAGGAATCACCACACTCATACTGCAGGCTGAAGGGTGGAGAAGCTTCTTCTGTATCCATGATAGGCTTTGAAGACAAGATGAAGGTGGAGCTATGGAACTAGGTGAGCCGATTGCCCTTATCCTTTCCAGATGCAGATAAAAGCTGAAGCTGTTACTTGTCCTTGGGTGGGCACTTCTGCTGGCATTGCTGGATAGCTGTCCCAGGAGGGCATTTCTGCTGGCACGGCTTAGGTGGGCAAGGGTCTGAATCCTTCTTAGGTGAGCAAGGATCAGGGCACTTAGTTACGCACAGTGGAGGTGTCTTGCACTTCTGCTTGCACTGCTGCTCTTGAGAAGACATCTTTCTGCAGTCTTAATATCTGAAAGAAAGTATATGACCGTGTTCACAGTAAGGAATCCCTACATAGAGAAGAGCAAAAGCTTGTGTAACACAAACGGACAGTATCTCTCCAATCTCTAAGCATGTGTTTTAATCTCTTTAATACCTTTTAATGAATTTCTGACATCTCTCTCGTTCTTTAGCAAATCTATTCATCAGCCCAGAGAAAACTTTCTTTTCTCATACAACTTTTCCAAAGAAAATATCTTTGTTTTGAAGAAACAAGCGATGGTTTCAGTTTTATTTCTCTTTCTTTTTTTTTACGAAAACAACATATTTTTAAAAGGCTATCAAAAGTTCAAAAATTCTGGGCAAGCTCACAAGCAATTCCTATCACCATTTTCTCTCATGAGGACCCGACAGGATGACTTTGTACAGAGCAAAGGGCAATCAGGATGAATGTAAGAGCCTCACACCTTCTAAGATAAATGTCTCTGAAATCACAGCGGAGGTCCAAGAAAAAGGTATAGAAAAAGGTAAACCCTTTGCTCTTTATCCCTTCATGTCAAAATTTCCTATTAATTTCTTTTTCAATAGAGGAATTCAAACTAGGTATCAGAAATCTAGTAAATACAATATAACATTGTGCCCATATTCCAAGTTCCCATCCACTAAGTAGCATTATACCCATGATCATAACTTTTGACCCATCAAATTTGCTGTCTCCAGCATAAACTCAACATTCGGGGCCCGAGAACAAATTTGAACTGAAGAATCAGACTCACCAGGTTCTCCAAAGTCAATCGGAACTCGAGTAGCAGGAGGATAGCTGTCGTGCAGCAGAGGACCTTTTTATTGGGGCTTGCTGCCCCACCCAAGGGGAAGCGGAGCTGTCCAAACTAGCCTCGTGCAGTCATTTCCCAACCCAAATGCAAATCTATCCATAACTGGCTTAGCAGGGACTCTGAAAACAGGAAATGTCCTGCGCCAGGATCTCCTCACTAGATTATGTTCTCATGACTCACAGAGGCCCTGCCTTAGCTCTCCGTTTCAGTGGTTTATGGCAGTGGGAGAATTTCAGGGGTTCTCTAACTTGTAGGCAAGTGTTCCCTTTCTTGATTGCGGAAGATGACCCTTTTCTATCTTTCACCTTCTTTGACTTCTAAAACTGCCTGCCTAGTTGCACTTGATCTGGTGGCCATTTTGTTGTACATACTGGTTTGAAAATGGCCTGGCTACCTGGTGACACCTTTCCCTTTACCTCAAGTCCTTCTTACAATACATTTCGCCTTGATCCACAGCTTGCTAAGTGAAATCTCTTCTCCTCTTCTAAAATGGACTGAGAGGTGTTTGCAGATGATCTCAGATGACTTCCCATCATGATACTTAGATACGTTTAGTAAAGTGGTGACCTCTGGGGCCCTCCTTTCACTGCTTTGTTCCTTCAGATTAAGAACATCCAACAGTCAGATTCCTATGAACTTTATAAATCTGTTTCACTTCCGGCCACAAGGAATTCACTAGGAGCGTAGCATCACCTACCATAATTCCAATCAGCTGGCAGATCAGAACCTAGACTTACAATAGAAACCAAGCCTTTTACACATACCTCCCAAACGTGACATCCCACCTGCTCTTACCTAATTTCCCCCAAAGGACCTCTTTGGATTCTTCAACTTTTGAAGAAAGCTCAGACGAGTGTTTAAATTTTCTGGCTTCCTGTCTCTTTGAAATCATTGGAAAACCCTATCTAATAGGCAATGCCATTCAAATAACGAGTTTTAAATCTATTTATTATTTATGAATTATTTAAGCACATTGATTCACATCAAATCTAGGGGTAAATTCAAGAGATAGTTGAAATCACTTTATTAATAATTCGGTCGTTGATGTTAATTGCCATTCATACACTACTTCTTAATCATTAATAATAATTTTACTATAACTTTAAGCTATCTGTAGATTCTTCCATATTGATCACAGTGGAATAAACGTGAAATTAACCTATTTCCTGCTCTACTTCCTTTATACAGTTTGTCCATGTGCTGGAAGGAATTTTTGATATTTTTTATGGGTCCACTTGACTGGAACAGGTTGCTCAAATATTTGGTCAGTCTTTTTTCGGGCTTTTTCTCTAAGGATGCTTTTGGATGAGAGTGGTATTTAAATCAGTGCCCTGAGTAAAGAACTTTGCCCTCTGTAAGTGGGTAGGCCTCATAGAGTCTGTTGAATAGAACAAAAGCCGGACCCCTCCCCCATCCAGGTAAGAGACAATTCCCCTGCCTGATGGCCTTCCAGCTAGGGTTGGCCCTGCATATTTTGGCCTTTCCAGCCTTCCTAATCTCTCTCTCTATATTTGGCTCGTTCTCTGTCTCTTCTCTCTCTCTCTCTCTTGCTGTGTGTGTGTGTGTCTCTCTCTCTATTCATATATATATGCATATATTCATACATATATGTAAATTGAATATTTCTTCTGCCATTTCATGCACTTGATTCCCTATGGCCAATTAAATTAGAAATTCATAAAGTTAGTTTAAAGTGAATTTAAAGTAAAAATTATCAATATTATATGCTACTTGTGATGTGTAATTATAACAAATATAATGAGCCTTTAGGGAATAACTGAAGTTCAAGAAACAATGCCCTAGTATGTTCTCCGACTCTGGCAAAAGATTTCATTTCTGCCTTTTCAGTCCAGGACCTGAACTATCTTCTGTCCCCTTGGGCACTGAATCTTTTCTTTATGGGTCATGGCTGGTGAGCAGCCCTGTCTCATTTAGGAAAAGTTTTCAACACTGGCTTTATGTTACTGTAGAACGTGGTAACACATTTTTAATAGAATCAGGATGTCCCATATCACCTGACCCCAACACTCCCCTAGACTGCTGTCATATGCTTAAAATTCCTTTATCAGGAAAATAAATACTTTTTATTCCAACAATCAATATCAGATTTAAATTGTGTGAAACCAGAAAGAAATGGAAGATACCATTTAAGACTCAAGCCATCACGTATAAGTGACTGAGAGTAGGTTTGG
>NW_028124101.1:0-27323 GCF_965194825.1 Balaenoptera physalus | reverse complement strand
TTTTGGCAAGGCAATTCAGGGCCTTACTTCGAGGCTAAGGCTCACGTGGACTTTCACTTTAGGTATAGAGCAGAGCAGGGTGAGCTTCCAACTAGGAACTGGAAGCGCAAGGTTTCGTACGAGAAAACTCAATATCTTCTCAAAACCATGCAGGCAGTGACTAAAACCCCGGCAACATCAATGCTTTTCAGGTATAAAGGAGGCCGCATGAACAGAGCTTTCCAAATGGGCAAAGAAGCCTTGTGCCATCAGTCTCCAAATAGTAAGTTGGTACGCAGCATACACGCATGACCAGAGCTTCCCGACTCTAGGCAGTTTTCTGATTCCGATATGGGTGCTGAAGCAAGGTCTCTAGGAGTCTTGGAAAACATACTACCATTAAACTAAAGGAGAACAGCGATGAAGGCCTCATGGAGCTGCTGCACGCCTCCTCTTTCGCCAGGATAATCAGGGCATTACTCCGAGGCTAGTGCTCCCCTTGACTTTCACTTCAGTTATAGAGCAGAGCAGGTGAGCTTCCAACTAGGAACCGGAAGCACAAGGTTTCTTTCGGGAGAACTCATTTTCTACGCAGAAGCAGGCAGGCAGTAAGTAAAAGGACGGTAACAAGAGTGCTTTTCAAGTAGCTTCAAGACTGCATGAGTGGAGCTTTCAAAGTTGGAAAACAATCTTTGTGCCATCAGTCTCCCATTTCCAGATTGACACGCAGCATAAGGACATGTTGATGCTAACAAGTCAAAAAGATTCACGATACCCACTGGGGCTTTCCCTTATTCAACCTGTTTCTACGACCACTTTTCTGCATGCAGCCAAGTGCCTAAACAAAGGATGCGACATGGAGACATAGGGGCCTGTGCATCCTCCAAAGACCTGCAGTGTTACACCAAGAACTGTGCTTAAATTGTACTTGGAATGCAAGGCGATCGCCTCCTTGAGGATGCGTGACTCTTAGTGTAAAAGGTGAAAAGGGATTAGAAGCAGAGTGTTTTTCTCAATAGAGTTCAGCTATGGGAATGAGGTTACATCCATTGCATGGAGGAGTGTCTAGAAGTGTGTTCCTGAAACCTGTGTAGAGCTGAGGTAATCTGGCTCTCCCAAGGAAGAGTGCCGTGTGTTGCCTTTCTCTAGCTAACCCAGCAGTGTTCCAAAAGGCCTACGGGGCTGAAGTTTTCAGCTGCCCCTGAGGTTCTTGGCTCTACTCAGTATACTGGTACAGAAACAGGTGCTGAAGCAAGGTCCCTAGGAGTCTTGAAAATCTTACTACAGTGAAACTAAAGCAGAACACTGAAGAAGGCCTGATGGAGCTGCTCCATACCTCCCGTTTGGCAAGGCAAATCAGGGCCTACTTCGAGGCTAGGATTCACTACCGTTAAACTAAAGGAGAACAGCGAGGAAGGCCTCATGGAGCTGCTGCACGCCTCCCGTTTTGCCAGGATAATCTGGGCATTACTTCGAGGCTAGTGCTCCCGTTGACTTTCACTTTAGTTATAGAGCAGAGCAGGTGAGCTTCCAACTAGGAACTGGAAGCACAAGGGTTCTTTCGGGAGAACTCATTTTCTTCGCTGAAGCAGGCAGGCAGTAACTAAAAGGACAGTAACAACAGTGCTTTTCAGGTAGCTTCGAGACTGCATGAGTGAAGCTTTCAAAATAGGAAAACAAGATTTGTGTCTCAGTCTCACATTTCCAGATTAACACGCATCATAAGGAGATGTTGATGCTAACAAGTGAAAAGAGATTCACGCTACCCACTGGGGCTTTCCCTAATTCTAATTTTTTCTAGGTCCGATTTTTGCGTGCAGCCAAGTGCCTAAACAAAGGCTGCGCCAGGAAACTTAGGGGCCTGTGCATCTTCCAAAGACCTGCAGTGTTACACCAAGAACTGTGCTTAAATTGTACTTGGAATGCAAGGCGACTGCCTCCTTGAGGATGCGTGACTCTAAGTGTAAAACGTGAAAAGGGATTAGAAGCTGAGTGTTTTTCTCAGTAGAGTTCAGCTAGGGGAATGAGGTTACATCCATTGCATGGAGGAGTGTCTAGAAGTGTGTTCCTGAAAGCTGTGTAGAGCTGAGGTAATCTGGCTCTCCCAAGGAAGAGTGCCGTGTGTTGCCTTTCTCTAGCTAACCCTGCAGTTTTCCAAAAGGCCTACGGGGCTGAAGTTGTTAACTGCCCCTGAGGTTCTTGGCTCTACTCAGTATACTGGTACCGAAGCAGGTGCTGAAGCAAGGTCCCTAGGAGTCTTGAAAAGCTTACTACAGTGAAACTAAAGCAGAACACTGAAGAAGGCCTGATGGAGCTGCTCCATACATCCCGTTTGGCAAGGCAAATCAGGGCCTACTTCGAGGCTAGGACTCACTACCGTTAAACTAAAGGAGAACAGCGAGGAAGGCCTCATGGAGCTGCTGCACGCCTCCCGTTTTGCCAGGTTAATCAGGGCTTTACTTCGAGGCTAGTGCTCCCCTTGACTTTCACTTTAGTTATAGAGAAGAGCAGGTGAGCTTCCAACTAGGATTTGGAAGCACAAGGTTTCTATCGGGAGAACTCATTTTCTTCGCAGAAGCAGGCAGGCAGTAACTAAAAGGACAGTAACAGTGCTTTTCAGGTAGCTTCGAGACTGCATGAGTGGAGCTTTCAAAATAGGAAAACAAGATTTGTGTCTCAGTCTCACATTTCCAGATTCACACGCAGCATAAGGAGATGTTGATGCTAACAAGTCAAAAGAGATTCACGCTACCCACTGGGGCTTTCCCTAATTCTAATTTTTTCTAGGTCCGATTTTTGCGTGCAGCCAAGTGCCTAAACAAAGGATGCGACATGGAGACTTAGGGGCCTGTGCATCATCCAAAGACCTGCAGTGTTACACCAAGAACTGTGCTTAAATTGTACTTGGAATGCAAGGCGACTGCCTCCTTGAGGATGCGTGACTCTAAGTGTAAAAGGTGAAAAGGGATTAGAAGCAGAGTGTTTTTCTCAATAGAGTTCAGCTAGGGGAATGAGGTTACATCCATTGCATGGAGGAGTGTCTAGAAGTGTGTTCCTGAAACCTGTGTAGAGCTGAGGTAATCTGGCTCTCCCAAGGAAGAGTGCCGTGTGTTGCCTTTCTCTAGCTAACCCAGCAGTGTTCCAAAAGGCCTACGGGGCTGAAGTTTTTAGCCGCCCCTGAGGTTCTTGGCTCTACTCAGTATACTGGTACCGAAACAGGTGCTGAAGCAAGGTCCCTAGGAGTCTTAAAAAGCTTACTACAGTGAAACTAAAGCAGAACACTGAAGAAGGCCTGATGGAGCTGCTCCATACCTCCCGTTTGACAAGGCAATTCAGGGCCTTACTTCGAGGCTAAGGCTCACGTGGACTTTCACTTTAGGTATAGAGCAGAGCAGGGTGAGCTTCCAACTAGGAACTGGAAGCGCAAGGTTTCGTACGGGAAAACTCAATGTCTTCTCAGAACCGTGCAGGCAGTGACTAAAACCCCGACAACAACAATGCTTTTCAGGTAGCTTCGAGGCCGCATGAACGGAGCTTTCCTAATGGGAGAAGAAGGCTTGTGCCATCAGTCTACAATTTCTAGGTTGATACGCAGCATCCACGCAGGACCAGAGCTTCCTGTCTCTAGGCAGTTTTCTGATACCGAAACGTGTGCTGAAGCAAGGTTCCTAGGAGTCTTGGAAAGCTTACTACCGTTAAACTAAAGCAGAACTGCCATGAAGGCCTCATGGAGCTGCCTCATGCCTCCTGATTTGCAAGGATAATTAGGGCCTTACTTGGAGGTAACTGCTCACGTTGATTTTCACTTTTGGTATAGAGGAGAGCAGGGTGAGCTTCCAACTAGGAACTGGAAGGACAAGGTTTCTTTGGTGAAAATTCATTTTCTTCTCTGAGCCGGCAGTAACTAAGAGCCTGGTAACAGCAGTGCTTTTCAGGTAGTTTCAAGACTGCATGAGTGGTGCTTTCAAAGTTGGAAACAATCTTTGGGCCATCAGTCTCCCATTTCCAGATGACACGCAGCATAAGTACATGGTGATGCTAACAAGTCAAAAGAGATTCACGATACCCACTGGAGCTTTCCCTAATTCTAATTTTTTCTACGACCGCTTTTTTGCGTGCAGTCAAGTGCCTAAACAAAGGATGCGCGAGGGCGATATAGGGGCCTGTGCTTCTTCCAAAGTCCTGCCGTGTTATACCAAGAACTGTGCTTAAATTGTACTTGGAATGCAAGCCGACCACCTCCTGAGGATGCGTGACTCTAAGTGTAATAGGGGAAAAGGGATTAAAAAGAGTGTTCTTCTCAAAAGAGTTCAACTAGGGGAATGAGGTTACATCCATTTAATGGAGGACAGTCTAGAAGTGTGTTCCTTAATCCTGTGTAGAGCTGAGGTAAACTGGCTCTCTCAAGGAAGAGTGCAGTGTGTTGCCTTTCTCTAGCCAACACTGGGGTGTCCCAAAAGGCCTACGGGGCTGAAGTTCCTTACCTGACCCTGAGCTTCCTGGCTTTACTCAGTATAATGGTAGCAGAACGGGTGTGCAACAAGGTCCCTAGGAGTGTGGAAAAGCTTACTACCGTGAAACTAAAGCAGAACAGTGAAGAAGGCCTGATGGAGCTTCTCCATACCTCCCGTTTGGCAAGGCAAATCATGGTCTTACTTCGGGGCTAGGGCTCACGTGGACTTTCACTTTAGATATAGAGCAGAGCAGGGTGAGCTACCAAGTAGGAAGTGGAAGCACAAGGTTTCGGACGGGAAAACTCAATATCTTCTCAGAACCGTGCAGGCAGTGACTAAAACCACGGCAACAACAATGCTTTTCAGGTATAAAGGAGGCCGCATGAACAGAGCTTTCCAAATGGGCAAAGAAACCTTGTGCCATCAGTCTCCAAATAGTAAGTTGGTACGCAGCATACACGCAGGACCAGAGCTTCCCGGCTCTAGGCAGTTTTCTGATTGCGATAGGGGTGCTGAAGCAAGGTCTCTAGGAGTCTTGAAAATCTTACTACAGTGAAACTAAAGCAGAACACTGAAGAAGGCCTGATGGAGCTGCTCCATACCTCCCGTTTGGCAAGGCAAATCAGGGCCTACTTCGAGGCTAGGACTCACTACCGTTAAACTAAAGGAGAACAGCGAGGAAGGCCTCATGGAGCTGCTGCACGCCTCCCGTTTTGCCAGGATAATCTGGGCATTACTTCGAGGCTAGTGTTCCCTGACTTTCACTTTAGTTATAGAGCAGAGCAGTTGAGCTTCCAACTAGGAACTGGAAGCACAAGGTTTCTTTCGAGAGAACTCATTTTCTTCGCAGAAGCAGGCAGGCAGTAACTAAAAGGACGGTAACAAGAGTGCTTTTCAGGTAGCTTCCAGACTGCATGAGTGGAGCTTTCAAAATGGGAAAACAAGATTTGTGTCTCAGTCTCACATTTCCAGATTCACACGCAGCATAAGGAGATGTTGATGCTAACAAGTCAAAAGAGATTCACGCTACCCACTGGGGCTTTCCCTAATTCTAATTTTTTCTAGGTCCGATTTTTGCGTGCAGCCAAGTGCCTAAACAAAGGATGCGCCAGGAAACTTAGGGGCCTGTGCATCTTCCAAAGACCTGCAGTGTTACACCAAGAACTGTGCTTAAATTGTACTTGGAATGCTAGGCGACTGCCTCCTTGAGGATGCGTGACTCTAAGTGTAAAAGGTGAAAAGGGATTAGAAGCAGAGTGTTTTTCTCAATAGAGTTATGCTAGGCGAATGAGGTTACATCCATTGCATGGAGGACAGTCGAGAAGTGTGTTCCTGAAACCTGTGTAGAGCTGAGGTAATCTGGCTCTCCCAGGGAAGAGTGCCGTGTGTTGCCTTTCTCTAGCTAACCCTGCAGTGTTCCAAAAGGCCTACGGGGCTGAAGTTGTTAACTGCCCCTAATGTTCTTGGCTCTACTCAGTATACTGGTACCGAAACAGGTGCTGAAGCAAGGTCCCTAGGAGTCTTGAAAAGCTTACTACAGTGAAACTAAAGCAGAACAGTGAAGAAGGCCTGATGGAACTGCTCCATACCTCCCGTTTGGCAAGGCAAATCAGGGCCTACTTCGAGGCTATGACTCACTACCGTTAAACTAAAGGAGAACAGCGAGGAAGGCCTCATGGAGCTGCTGCACGCCTCCCGTTTTGCCAGGTTAATCAGGGCTTTACTTCGAGGCTAGTGCTCCCCTTGACTTTCACTTTAGTTATAGAGCAGAGCAGGTGAGCTTCCAACTAGGATTTGGAAGCACAAGGTTTCTTTCGGGAGAACTCATTTTCTTCGCAGAAGCAGGCAGGCAGTAACTAAAAGGACAGTAACAACAGTGCTTTTCAGGTAGCTTCGAGACTGCATGAGTGGAGCTTTCAAAATGGGAAAACAAGATTTGTGTCTCAGTCTCACATTTCCAGATTCACACGCAGCATAAGGAGATGTTGATGCTAACAAGTCAAAAGAGATTCACGAAACCCACTGGGGCTTTCCCGTATTCAACCTTTTTCTACGACCACTTTTCTGCATGCAGCCAAGTGCCTAAACAAAGGATGCGACATGGAGACTTAGGGGCCTGTGCATCTTCCAAAGACCTGCAGTGTTACACCAAGAACTGTGCTTAAATTGTACTTGGAATGCAAGGCGACCGCCTCCTTGAGGATACGTGACTAAGTGTAAATGGTGAAAAGGGATTAGAAGCAGAGTGTTTTTATCAATAGAGTTCAGCTAGGGGAATGAGGTTACATCCATTGCATGGAGGACAGTCTAGAATTATGTTCCTGAAACCTGTGTAGAGCTGAGGTAATCTGGCTCTCCCAAGGAAGAGTTCTATGTGTTGCCTTTCTCTAGCCAACACTGGAGTGTTCCAAAAGGCCTACGGGGCTGAAGTTGTTAGCTGCCCCTGAGGTTCTTGGCTCTACTCAGTATACTGGTACCGAAACAGGTGCTGAAGCAAGGTCCCTAGGAGTCTTGAAAAGCTTACTACAGTGAAACTAAAGCAGAACACTGAAGAAGGCCTGATGGAGCTGCTCCATACCTCCCGTTTGGCAAGGCAAATCAGGGCCTACTTCGAGGCGAGGACTCACTACCGTTAAACTAAAGGAGAACAGCGAGGAAGGCCTCATGGAGCTGCTGCACGCCTTCCGTTTTGCCAGGATAATCAGGGCATTACTTCGAGGCTAGTGCTCCCCTTGACTTTCACTTTAGTTATAGAGCAGAGCAGGTGAGCTTCCAACTAGGAACTGGAAGCACGAGGTTTCTTTCGGGAGAACTCATTTTCTTCGCTGAAGCAGGCAGGCAGTAACTAAAAGGACAGTAACAACAGTGCTTTTCAGGTAGCTTCGAGACTGCATGAGTGGAGCTTTCAAAATAGGAAAACAAGATTTGTGTCTCAGTCTCACATTTCCAGATTCACACGCAGCATAAGGAGATGTTGATGCTAACAAGTCAAAAGAGATTCACGCTACCCACTGGGGCTTTCCCTAATTCTAATTTTTTCTAGGTCCGATTTTTGCGTGCAGCCAAGTGCCTAAACAAAGGATGCGACATGGAGACTTAGGGGCCTGTGCATCCTCCAAAGACCTGCAGTGTTACACCAAGAACTGTGCTTAAATTGTACTTGGAATGCAAGGCGACTGCCTCTTTGAGGATGCGTGACTCTAAGTGTAAAAGGTGAAAAGGGATTAGAAGCAGAGTGTTTTTCTCAGTAGAGTTCAGCTAGGGGAATGAGGTTACATCCATTGCATGGAGGAGTGTCTAGAAGTGTGTTCCTGAAACCTGTGTAGAGCTGAGGTAATCTGGCTCTCCCAAGGAAGAGTGCCGTGTGTTGCCTTTCTCTAGCTAACCCTGCAGTTTTCCAAAAGGCCTACGGGGCTGAAGTTGTTAACTGCCCCTGAGGTTCTTGGCTCTACTCAGTATACTGGTACCGAAGCAGGTGCTGAAGCAAGGTCCCTAGGAGTCTTGAAAAGCTTACTACAGTGAAACTAAAGCAGAACTCTGAAGAAGGCCTGATGGAGCTGCTCCATACCTCCCGTTTGGCAAGGCAAATCAGGGCCTACTTCGAGGCTAGGACTCACTACCGTTAAACTAAAGGAGAACAGCGAGGAAGGCCTCATGGAGCTGCTGCACGCCTCCCGTTTTGCCAGGATAATCTGGGCATTACTTCGAGGCTAGTGCTCCCCTTGACTTTCACTTTAGTTATAGAGCAGAGCAGGTGAGCTTCCAACTAGGAACTGGAAGCACAAGGTTTCTTTCGGGAGAACTCATTTTCTTCGCTGAAGCAGGCAGGCAGTAACTAAAAGGACAGTAACAACAGTGCTTTTCAGGTAGCTTCGAGACTGCATGAGTGAAGCTTTCAAAATAGGAAAACAAGATTTGTGTCTCAGTCTCACATTTCCAGTTTAACACGCATCATAAGGAGATGTTGATGCTAACAAGTGAAAAGAGATTCACGCTACCCACTGGGGCTTTCCCTAATTCTAATTTTTTCTAGGTCCGATTTTTGCGTGCAGCCAAGTGCCTAAACAAAGGATGCGCCAGGAAACTTAGGGGCCTGTGCATCTTCCAAAGACCTGCAGTGTTACACCAAGAACTGTGCTTAAATTGTACTTGGAATGCAAGGCGACTGCCTCCTTGAGGATGCGTGACTCTAAGTGTAAAAGGTGAAAAGGGATTAGAAGCAGAGTGTTTTTCTCAGTAGAGTTCAGCTAGGGGAATGAGGTTACATCCATTGCATGGAGGAGTGTCTAGAAGTGTGTTCCTGAAACCTGTGTAGAGCTGAGGTAATCTGGCTCTCCCAAGGAAGAGTGCCGTGTGTTGCCTTTCTCTAGCTAACCCTGCAGTGTTCCAAAAGGCCTACGGGGCTGAAGTTGTTAACTGCCCCTGAGGTTCTTGGCTCTACTCAGTATACTGGTACCGAAGCAGGTGCTGAAGCAAGGTCCCTAGGAGTCTTGAAAAGCTTACTACAGTGAAACTAAAGCAGAACACTGAAGAAGGCCTGATGGAGCTGCTCCATACCTCCCTTTTGGCAAGGCAATTCAGGGCCTTACTTCGAGGCTAAGGCTCACGTGGACTTTCACTTTAGGTATAGAGCAGAGCAGGGTGAGCTTCCAACTAGGAACTGGAAGCGCAAGGTTTCGTACGAGAAAACTCAATATCTTCTCAAAACCATGCAGGCAGTGACTAAAACCCCGGCAACATCAATGCTTTTCAGGTATAAAGGAGGCCGCATGAACAGAGCTTTGCAAATGGGCAAAGAAGCCTTGTGCCATCAGTCTCCAAATAGTAAGTTGGTACGCAGCATACACGCATGACCAGAGCTTCCCGACTCTAGGCAGTTTTCTGATTCCGATATGGGTGCTGAAGCAAGGTCTCTAGGAGTCTTGGAAAACATACTACCATTAAACTAAAGGAGAACAGCGATGAAGGCCTCATGGAGCTGCTGCACGCCTCCTCTTTCGCCAGGATAATCAGGGCATTACTCCGAGGCTAGTGCTCCCCTTGACTTTCACTTCAGTTATAGAGCAGAGCAGGTGAGCTTCCAACTAGGAACCGGAAGCACAAGGTTTCTTTCGGGAGAACTCATTTTCTACGCAGAAGCAGGCAGGCAGTAAGTAAAAGGACGGTAACAAGAGTGCTTTTCAAGTAGCTTCAAGACTGCATGAGTGGAGCTTTCAAAGTTGGAAAACAATCTTTGTGCCATCAGTCTCCCATTTCCAGATTGACACGCAGCATAAGGACATGTTGATGCTAACAAGTCAAAAAGATTCACGATACCCACTAGGGCTTTCCCTTATTCAACCTGTTTCTACGACCACTTTTCTGCATGCAGCCAAGTGCCTAAACAAAGGATGCGACATGGAGACATAGGGGCCTGTGCATCCTCCAAAGACCTGCAGTGTTACACCAAGAACTGTGCTTAAATTGTACTTGGAATGCAAGGCGATCGCCTCCTTGAGGATGCGTGACTCTTAGTGTAAAAGGTGAAAAGGGATTAGAAGCAGAGTGTTTTTCTCAATAGAGTTCAGCTATGGGAATGAGGTTACATCCATTGCATGGAGGAGTGTCTAGAAGTGTGTTCCTGAAACCTGTGTAGAGCTGAGGTAATCTGGCTCTCCCAAGGAAGAGTGCCGTGTGTTGCCTTTCTCTAGCTAACCCAGCAGTGTTCCAAAAGGCCTACGGGGCTGAAGTTTTCAGCCGCCCCTGAGGTTCTTGGCTCTACTCAATATACTGGTACCGAAACAGGTGCTGAAGCAAGGTCCCTAGGAGTCTTGAAAAGCTTACTACAGTGAAACTAAAGCAGAACACTGAAGAAGGCCTGATGGAGCTGCTCCATACCTCCCGTTTGGCAAGGCAAATCAGGGCCTACTTTGAGGCTAGGACTCACTACCGTTAAACTAAAGGAGAACAGCGAGGAAGGCCTCATGGAGCTGCTGCACGCCTCCCGTTTTGCCAGGTTAATCAGGGCTTTACTTCGAGGCTAGTGCTCCCCTTGACTTTCACTTTAGTTATAGAGCAGAGCAGGTGAGCTTCCAACTAGGATTTGGAAGCACAAGGTTTCTATCGGGAGAACTCATTTTCTTCGCAGAAGCAGGCAGGCAGTAACTAAAAGGACAGTAACAACAGTGCTTTTCAGGTAGCTTCGAGACTGCATGAGTGGAGCTTTCAAAATAGGAAAACAAGATTTGTGTCTCAGTCTCACATTTCCAGATTCACACGCAGCATAAGGAGATGTTGATGCTAACAAGTCAAAAGAGATTCACGCTACCCACTGGGGCTTTCCCTAATTCTAATTTTTTCTAGGTCCGATTTTTGCGTGCAGCCAAGTGCCTAAACAAAGGATGCGACATGGAGACTTAGGGGCCTGTGCATCATCCAAAGACCTGCAGTGTTACACCAAGAACTGTGCTTAAATTGTACTTGGAATGCAAGGCGATCGCCTCCTTGAGGATGCGTGACTCTAAGTGTAAAAGGTGAAAAGGGATTAGAAGCAGAGTGTTTTTCTCAATAGAGTTCAGCTAGGGGAATGAGGTTACATCCATTGCATGGAGGAGTGTCTAGAAGTGTGTTCCTGAAACCTGTGTAGAGCTGAGGTAATCTGGCTCTCCCAAGGAAGAGTGCCGTGTGTTGCCTTTCTCTAGCCAACACTGGAGTGTTCCAAAAGGCCTACGGGGCTGAAGTTGTTAGCTGCCCCTGAGGTTCTTGGCTCTACTCAGTATACTGGTACCGAAACAGGTGCTGAAACAAGGTCCCTAGGAGTCTTGAAAAGGTTACTACAGTGAAACTAAAGCAGAACACTGAAGAAGGCCTGATGGAGCTGCTCCATACCTCCCGTTTGGCAAGGCAAATCAGGGCCTACTTTGAGGCTAGGACTCACTACCGTTAAACTAAAGGAGAACAGCGAGGAAGGCCTCATGGAGCTGCTGCACGCCTCCCGTTTTGCCAGGATAATCTGGGCATTACTTCGAGGCTAGTGCTCCCCTTGACTTTCACTTTAGTTATAGAGCAGAGCAGGTGAGCTTCCAACTAGGAACTGGAAGCACAAGGTTTCTTTCGGGAGAACTCATTTTCTTCGCTGAAGCTGGCAGGCAGTAACTAAAAGGACAGTAACAACAGTGCTTTTCAGGTAGCTTCGAGACTGCATGAGTGAAGCTTTCAAAATAGGAAAACAAGATTTGTGTCTCAGTCTCACATTTCCAGTTTAACACGCATCATAAGGAGATGTTGATGCCAACAAGTGAAAAGAGATTCACGCTACCCACTGGGGCTTTCCCTAATTCTAATTTTTTCTAGGTCCGATTTTTGCGTGCAGCCAAGTGCCTAAACAAAGGATGCGCCAGGAAACTTAGGGGCCTGTGCATCTTCCAAAGACCTGCAGTGTTACACCAAGAACTGTGCTTAAATTGTACTTGGAATGCAAGGCGACTGCCTCTTTGAGGATGCGTGACTCTAAGTGTAAAAGGTGAAAAGGGATTAGAAGCAGAGTGTTTTTCTCAGTAGAGTTCAGCTAGGGGAATGAGGTTACATCCATTGCATGGAGGAGTGTCTAGAAGTGTGTTCCTGAAACCTGTGTAGAGCTGAGGTAATCTGGCTCTCCCAAGGAAGAGTGCCGTGTGTTGCCTTTCTCTAGCTAACCCTGCAGTGTTCCAAAAGGCCTACGGGGCTGAAGTTGTTAACTGCCCCTGAGGTTCTTGGCTCTACTCAGTATACTGGTACCGAAGCAGGTGCTGAAGCAAGGTCCCTAGGAGTCTTGAAAAGCTTACTACAGTGAAACTAAAGCAGAACACTGAAGAAGGCCTGATGGAGCTGCTCCATACATCCCGTTTGGCAAGGCAAATCAGGGCCTACTTCGAGGCTAGGACTCACTACCGTTAAACTAAAGGAGAACAGCGAGGAAGGCCTCATGGAGCTGCTGCACGCCTCCCGTTTTGCCAGGTTAATCAGGGCTTTACTTCGAGGCTAGTGCTCCCCTTGACTTTCACTTTAGTTATAGAGCAGAGCAGGTGAGCTTCCAACTAGGATTTGGAAGCACAAGGTTTCTATCGGGAGAACTCATTTTCTTCGCAGAAGCAGGCAGGCAGTAACTAAAAGGACAGTAACAACAGTGCTTTTCAGGTAGCTTCGAGACTGCATGAGTGGAGCTTTCAAAATAGGAAAACAAGATTTGTGTCTCAGTCTCACATTTCCAGATTCACACGCAGCATAAGGAGATGTTGATGCTAACAAGTCAAAAGAGATTCACGCTACCCACTGGGGCTTTCCCTAATTCTAATTTTTTCTAGGTCCGATTTTTGCGTGCAGCCAAGTGCCTAAACAAAGGATGCGACATGGAGACTTAGGGGCCTGTGCATCCTCCAAAGACCTGCAGTGTTACACCAAGAACTGTGCTTAAATTGTACTTGGAATGCAAGGCGACTGCCTCCTTGAGGATGCGTGACTCTAAGTGTAAAAGGTGAAAAGGGATTAGAAGCAGAGTGTTTTTCTCAGTAGAGTTCAGCTAGGGGAATGAGGTTACATCCATTGCATGGAGGAGTGTCTAGAAGTGTGTTCCTGAAACCTGTGTAGAGCTGAGGTAATCTGGCTCTCCCAAGGAAGAGTGCCGTGTGTTGCCTTTCTCTAGCTAACCCTGCAGTGTTCCAAAAGGCCTACGGGGCTGAAGTTGTTAACTGCCCCTGAGGTTCTTGGCTCTACTCAGTATACTGGTACCGAAGCAGGTGCTGAAGCAAGGTCCCTAGGAGTCTTGAAAAGCTTACTACAGTGAAACTAAAGCAGAACACTGAAGAAGGCCTGATGGAGCTGCTCCATACCTCCCGTTTGACAAGGCAATTCAGGGCCTTACTTCGATGCTAAGGCTCACGTGGACTTTCACTTTAGGTATAGAGCAGAGCAGGGTGAGCTTCCAACTAGGAACTGGAAGCGCAAGGTTTCGTACGGGAAAACTCAATGTCTTCTCAGAACCGTGCAGGCAGTGACTAAAACCCCGACAACAACAATGCTTTTCAGGTAGCTTCGAGGCCGCATGAACGGAGCTTTCCTAATGGGAGAAGAAGGCTTGTGCCATCAGTCTACAATTTCTAGGTTGATACGCAGCATCCACGCAGGACCAGAGCTTCCTGTCTCTAGGCAGTTTTCGGATACCGAAACGTGTGCTGAAGCAAGGTTCCTAGGAGTCTTGGAAAGCTTACTACCGTTAAACTAAAGCAGAACTGCCATGAAGGCCTCATGGAGCTGCCTCATGCCTCCAGATTTGCAAGGATAATTAGGGCCTTACTTGGAGGTAACTGCTCACGTTGATTTTCACTTTTGGTATAGAGGAGAGCAGGGTGAGCTTCCAACTAGGAACTGGAAGGACAAGGTTTCTTTGGTGAAAATTCATTTTCTTCTCTGAGCCGGCAGTAACAAAGAGCCTGGTAACAGCAGTGCTTTTCAGGTAGTTTCAAGACTGCATGAGTGGTGCTTTCAAAGTTGGAAACAATCTTTGGGCCATCAGTCTCCCATTTCCAGATGACACGCAGCATAAGTACATGGTGATGCTAACAAGTCAAAAGAGATTCACGATACCCACTGGAGCTTTCCCTAATTCTAATTTTTTCTACGACCGCTTTTTTGCGTGCAGTCAAGTGCCTAAACAAAGGATGCGCGAGGGCGATATAGGGGCCTGTGCTTCTTCCAAAGTCCTGCCGTGTTATACCAAGAACTGTGCTTAAATTGTACTTGGAATGCAAGCCGACCACCTCCTGAGGATGCGTGACTCTAAGTGTAATAGGGGAAAAGGGATTAAAAAGAGTGTTCTTCTCAAAAGAGTTCAACTAGGGGAATGAGGTTACATCCATTTAATGGAGGACAGTCTAGAAGTGTGTTCCTTAATCCTGTGTAGAGCTGAGGTAAACTGGCTCTCTCAAGGAAGAGTGCAGTGTGTTGCCTTTCTCTAGCCAACACTGGGGTGTCCCAAAAGGCCTACGGGGCTGAAGTTCCTTACCTGACCCTGAGCTTCCTGGCTTTACTCAGTATAATGGTAGCAGAACGGGTGTGCAACAAGGTCCCTAGGAGTGTGGAAAAGCTTACTACCGTGAAACTAAAGCAGAACAGTGAAGAAGGCCTGATGGAGCTTCTCCATACCTCCCGTTTGGCAAGGCAAATCATGGTCTTACTTCGGGGCTAGGGCTCACGTGGACTTTCACTTTAGATATAGAGCAGAGCAGGGTGAGCTACCAAGTAGGAAGTGGAAGCACAAGGTTTCGGACGGGAAAACTCAATATCTTCTCAGAACCGTGCAGGCAGTGACTAAAACCACGGCAACAACAATGCTTTTCAGGTATAAAGGAGGCCGCATGAACAGAGCTTTCCAAATGGGCAAAGAAACCTTGTGCCATCAGTCTCCAAATAGTAAGTTGGTACGCAGCATACACGCAGGACCAGAGCTTCCCGGCTCTAGGCAGTTTTCTGATTGCGATAGGGGTGCTGAAGCAAGGTCTCTAGGAGTCTTGAAAATCTTACTACAGTGAAACTAAAGCAGAACACTGAAGAAGGCCTGATGGAGCTGCTCCATACCTCCCGTTTGGCAAGGCAAATCAGGGCCTACTTCGAGGCTAGGACTCACTACCGTTAAACTAAAGGAGAACAGCGAGGAAGGCCTCATGGAGCTGCTGCACGCCTCCCGTTTTGCCAGGATAATCTGGGCATTACTTCGAGGCTAGTGTTCCCTGACTTTCACTTTAGTTATAGAGCAGAGCAGTTGAGCTTCCAACTAGGAACTGGAAGCACAAGGTTTCTTTCGAGAGAACTCATTTTCTTCGCAGAAGCAGGCAGGCAGTAACTAAAAGGACGGTAACAAGAGTGCTTTTCAGGTAGCTTCCAGACTGCATGAGTGGAGCTTTCAAAATGGGAAAACAAGATTTGTGTCTCAGTCTCACATTTCCAGATTCACACGCAGCATAAGGAGATGTTGATGCTAACAAGTCAAAAGAGATTCACGCTACCCACTGGGGCTTTCCCTAATTCTAATTTTTTCTAGGTCCGATTTTTGCGTGCAGCCAAGTGCCTAAACAAAGGATGCGCCAGGAAACTTAGGGGCCTGTGCATCTTCCAAAGACCTGCAGTGTTACACCAAGAACTGTGCTTAAATTGTACTTGGAATGCTAGGCGACTGCCTCCTTGAGGATGCGTGACTCTAAGTGTAAAAGGTGAAAAGGGATTAGAAGCAGAGTGTTTTTCTCAATAGAGTTATGCTAGGCGAATGAGGTTACATCCATTGCATGGAGGACAGTCGAGAAGTGTGTTCCTGAAACCTGTGTAGAGCTGAGGTAATCTGGCTCTCCCAGGGAAGAGTGCCGTGTGTTGCCTTTCTCTAGCTAACCCTGCAGTGTTCCAAAAGGCCTACGGGGCTGAAGTTGTTAACTGCCCCTAATGTTCTTGGCTCTACTCAGTATACTGGTACCGAAACAGGTGCTGAAGCAAGGTCCCTAGGAGTCTTGAAAAGCTTACTACAGTGAAACTAAAGCAGAACAGTGAAGAAGGCCTGATGGAACTGCTCCATACCTCCCGTTTGGCAAGGCAAATCAGGGCCTACTTCGAGGCTATGACTCACTACCGTTAAACTAAAGGAGAACAGCGAGGAAGGCCTCATGGAGCTGCTGCACGCCTCCCGTTTTGCCAGGTTAATCAGGGCTTTACTTCGAGGCTAGTGCTCCCCTTGACTTTCACTTTAGTTATAGAGCAGAGCAGGTGAGCTTCCAACTAGGATTTGGAAGCACAAGGTTTCTTTCGGGAGAACTCATTTTCTTCGCAGAAGCAGGCAGGCAGTAACTAAAAGGACAGTAACAACAGTGCTTTTCAGGTAGCTTCGAGACTGCATGAGTGGAGCTTTCAAAATGGGAAAACAAGATTTGTGTCTCAGTCTCACATTTCCAGATTCACACGCAGCATAAGGAGATGTTGATGCTAACAAGTCAAAAGAGATTCACGAAACCCACTGGGGCTTTCCCGTATTCAACCTTTTTCTACGACCACTTTTCTGCATGCAGCCAAGTGCCTAAACAAAGGATGCGACATGGAGACTTAGGGGCCTGTGCATCTTCCAAAGACCTGCAGTGTTACACCAAGAACTGTGCTTAAATTGTACTTGGAATGCAAGGCGACCGCCTCCTTGAGGATACGTGACTAAGTGTAAATGGTGAAAAGGGATTAGAAGCAGAGTGTTTTTATCAATAGAGTTCAGCTAGGGGAATGAGGTTACATCCATTGCATGGAGGACAGTCTAGAATTATGTTCCTGAAACCTGTGTAGAGCTGAGGTAATCTGGCTCTCCCAAGGAAGAGTTCTATGTGTTGCCTTTCTCTAGCCAACACTGGAGTGTTCCAAAAGGCCTACGGGGCTGAAGTTGTTAGCTGCCCCTGAGGTTCTTGGCTCTACTCAGTATACTGGTACCGAAACAGGTGCTGAAGCAAGGTCCCTAGGAGTCTTGAAAAGCTTACTACAGTGAAACTAAAGCAGAACACTGAAGAAGGCCTGATGGAGCTGCTCCATACCTCCCGTTTGGCAAGGCAATTCAGGGCCTTACTTCGAGGCTAAGGCTCACGTGGACTTTCACTTTAGGTATAGAGCAGAGCAGGGTGAGCTTCCAACTAGGAACTGGAAGCGCAAGGTTTCGTACGAGAAAACTCAATATCTTCTCAAAACCATGCAGGCAGTGACTAAAACCCCGGCAACATCAATGCTTTTCAGGTATAAAGGAGGCCGCATGAACAGAGCTTTGCAAATGGGCAAAGAAGCCTTGTGCCATCAGTCTCCAAATAGTAAGTTGGTACGCAGCATACACGCATGACCAGAGCTTCCCGACTCTAGGCAGTTTTCTGATTCCGATATGGGTGCTGAAGCAAGGTCTCTAGGAGTCTTGGAAAACATACTACCATTAAACTAAAGGAGAACAGCGATGAAGGCCTCATGGAGCTGCTGCACGCCTCCTCTTTCGCCAGGATAATCAGGGCATTACTCCGAGGCTAGTGCTCCCCTTGACTTTCACTTCAGTTATAGAGCAGAGCAGGTGAGCTTCCAACTAGGAACCGGAAGCACAAGGTTTCTTTCGGGAGAACTCATTTTCTACGCAGAAGCAGGCAGGCAGTAAGTAAAAGGACGGTAACAAGAGTGCTTTTCAAGTAGCTTCAAGACTGCATGAGTGGAGCTTTCAAAGTTGGAAAACAATCTTTGTGCCATCAGTCTCCCATTTCCAGATTGACACGCAGCATAAGGACATGTTGATGCTAACAAGTCAAAAAGATTCACGATACCCACTAGGGCTTTCCCTTATTCAACCTGTTTCTACGACCACTTTTCTGCATGCAGCCAAGTGCCTAAACAAAGGATGCGACATGGAGACATAGGGGCCTGTGCATCCTCCAAAGACCTGCAGTGTTACACCAAGAACTGTGCTTAAATTGTACTTGGAATGCAAGGCGATCGCCTCCTTGAGGATGCGTGACTCTTAGTGTAAAAGGTGAAAAGGGATTAGAAGCAGAGTGTTTTTCTCAATAGAGTTCAGCTATGGGAATGAGGTTACAT
This sequence comes from Balaenoptera physalus, assembly GCF_965194825.1. Lineage (NCBI taxonomy): Eukaryota > Metazoa > Chordata > Mammalia > Artiodactyla > Balaenopteridae > Balaenoptera > Balaenoptera physalus. Next base: position 9,294 of record NW_028124101.1, on the reverse strand, counting down.
CCATTGCATGGAGGAGTGTCTAGAAGTGTGTTCCTGAAAGCTGTGTAGAGCTGAGGTAATCTGGCTCTCCCAAGGAAGAGTGCCGTGTGTTGCCTTTCTCTAGCTAACCCAGCAGTGTTCCAAAAGGCCTACGGGGCTGAAGTTTTCAGCCGCCCCTGAGGTTCTTGGCTCTACTCAATATACTGGTACCGAAACAGGTGCTGAAGCAAGGTCCCTAGGAGTCTTGAAAAGCTTACTACAGTGAAACTAAAGCAGAACACTGAAGAAGGCCTGATGGAGCTGCTCCATACCTCCCGTTTGGCAAGGCAAATCAGGGCCTACTTTGAGGCTAGGACTCACTACCGTTAAACTAAAGGAGAACAGCGAGGAAGGCCTCATGGAGCTGCTGCACGCCTCCCGTTTTGCCAGGTTAATCAGGGCTTTACTTCGAGGCTAGTGCTCCCCTTGACTTTCACTTTAGTTATAGAGCAGAGCAGGTGAGCTTCCAACTAGGATTTGGAAGCACAAGGTTTCTATCGGGAGAACTCATTTTCTTCGCAGAAGCAGGCAGGCAGTAACTAAAAGGACAGTAACAACAGTGCTTTTCAGGTAGCTTCGAGACTGCATGAGTGGAGCTTTCAAAATAGGAAAACAAGATTTGTGTCTCAGTCTCACATTTCCAGATTCACACGCAGCATAAGGAGATGTTGATGCTAACAAGTCAAAAGAGATTCACGCTACCCACTGGGGCTTTCCCTAATTCTAATTTTTTCTAGGTCCGATTTTTGCGTGCAGCCAAGTGCCTAAACAAAGGATGCGACATGGAGACTTAGGGGCCTGTGCATCATCCAAAGACCTGCAGTGTTACACCAAGAACTGTGCTTAAATTGTACTTGGAATGCAAGGCGATCGCCTCCTTGAGGATGCGTGACTCTAAGTGTAAAAGGTGAAAAGGGATTAGAAGCAGAGTGTTTTTCTCAATAGAGTTCAGCTAGGGGAATGAGGTTACATCCATTGCATGGAGGAGTGTCTAGAAGTGTGTTCCTGAAACCTGTGTAGAGCTGAGGTAATCTGGCTCTCCCAAGGAAGAGTGCCGTGTGTTGCCTTTCTCTAGCCAACACTGGAGTGTTCCAAAAGGCCTACGGGGCTGAAGTTGTTAGCTGCCCCTGAGGTTCTTGGCTCTACTCAGTATACTGGTACCGAAACAGGTGCTGAAACAAGGTCCCTAGGAGTCTTGAAAAGGTTACTACAGTGAAACTAAAGCAGAACACTGAAGAAGGCCTGATGGAGCTGCTCCATACCTCCCGTTTGGCAAGGCAAATCAGGGCCTACTTTGAGGCTAGGACTCACTACCGTTAAACTAAAGGAGAACAGCGAGGAAGGCCTCATGGAGCTGCTGCACGCCTCCCGTTTTGCCAGGATAATCTGGGCATTACTTCGAGGCTAGTGCTCCCCTTGACTTTCACTTTAGTTATAGAGCAGAGCAGGTGAGCTTCCAACTAGGAACTGGAAGCACAAGGTTTCTTTCGGGAGAACTCATTTTCTTCGCTGAAGCTGGCAGGCAGTAACTAAAAGGACAGTAACAACAGTGCTTTTCAGGTAGCTTCGAGACTGCATGAGTGAAGCTTTCAAAATAGGAAAACAAGATTTGTGTCTCAGTCTCACATTTCCAGTTTAACACGCATCATAAGGAGATGTTGATGCCAACAAGTGAAAAGAGATTCACGCTACCCACTGGGGCTTTCCCTAATTCTAATTTTTTCTAGGTCCGATTTTTGCGTGCAGCCAAGTGCCTAAACAAAGGATGCGCCAGGAAACTTAGGGGCCTGTGCATCTTCCAAAGACCTGCAGTGTTACACCAAGAACTGTGCTTAAATTGTACTTGGAATGCAAGGCGACTGCCTCTTTGAGGATGCGTGACTCTAAGTGTAAAAGGTGAAAAGGGATTAGAAGCAGAGTGTTTTTCTCAGTAGAGTTCAGCTAGGGGAATGAGGTTACATCCATTGCATGGAGGAGTGTCTAGAAGTGTGTTCCTGAAACCTGTGTAGAGCTGAGGTAATCTGGCTCTCCCAAGGAAGAGTGCCGTGTGTTGCCTTTCTCTAGCTAACCCTGCAGTGTTCCAAAAGGCCTACGGGGCTGAAGTTGTTAACTGCCCCTGAGGTTCTTGGCTCTACTCAGTATACTGGTACCGAAGCAGGTGCTGAAGCAAGGTCCCTAGGAGTCTTGAAAAGCTTACTACAGTGAAACTAAAGCAGAACACTGAAGAAGGCCTGATGGAGCTGCTCCATACATCCCGTTTGGCAAGGCAAATCAGGGCCTACTTCGAGGCTAGGACTCACTACCGTTAAACTAAAGGAGAACAGCGAGGAAGGCCTCATGGAGCTGCTGCACGCCTCCCGTTTTGCCAGGTTAATCAGGGCTTTACTTCGAGGCTAGTGCTCCCCTTGACTTTCACTTTAGTTATAGAGCAGAGCAGGTGAGCTTCCAACTAGGATTTGGAAGCACAAGGTTTCTATCGGGAGAACTCATTTTCTTCGCAGAAGCAGGCAGGCAGTAACTAAAAGGACAGTAACAACAGTGCTTTTCAGGTAGCTTCGAGACTGCATGAGTGGAGCTTTCAAAATAGGAAAACAAGATTTGTGTCTCAGTCTCACATTTCCAGATTCACACGCAGCATAAGGAGATGTTGATGCTAACAAGTCAAAAGAGATTCACGCTACCCACTGGGGCTTTCCCTAATTCTAATTTTTTCTAGGTCCGATTTTTGCGTGCAGCCAAGTGCCTAAACAAAGGATGCGACATGGAGACTTAGGGGCCTGTGCATCCTCCAAAGACCTGCAGTGTTACACCAAGAACTGTGCTTAAATTGTACTTGGAATGCAAGGCGACTGCCTCCTTGAGGATGCGTGACTCTAAGTGTAAAAGGTGAAAAGGGATTAGAAGCAGAGTGTTTTTCTCAGTAGAGTTCAGCTAGGGGAATGAGGTTACATCCATTGCATGGAGGAGTGTCTAGAAGTGTGTTCCTGAAACCTGTGTAGAGCTGAGGTAATCTGGCTCTCCCAAGGAAGAGTGCCGTGTGTTGCCTTTCTCTAGCTAACCCTGCAGTGTTCCAAAAGGCCTACGGGGCTGAAGTTGTTAACTGCCCCTGAGGTTCTTGGCTCTACTCAGTATACTGGTACCGAAGCAGGTGCTGAAGCAAGGTCCCTAGGAGTCTTGAAAAGCTTACTACAGTGAAACTAAAGCAGAACACTGAAGAAGGCCTGATGGAGCTGCTCCATACCTCCCGTTTGACAAGGCAATTCAGGGCCTTACTTCGATGCTAAGGCTCACGTGGACTTTCACTTTAGGTATAGAGCAGAGCAGGGTGAGCTTCCAACTAGGAACTGGAAGCGCAAGGTTTCGTACGGGAAAACTCAATATCTTCTCAGAACCGTGCAGGCAGTGACTAAAACCCCGACAACAACAATGCTTTTCAGGTAGCTTCGAGGCCGCATGAACGGAGCTTTCCTAATGGGAGAAGAAGGCTTGTGCCATCAGTCTACAATTTCTAGGTTGATACGCAGCATCCACGCAGGACCAGAGCTTCCTGTCTCTAGGCAGTTTTCGGATACCGAAACGTGTGCTGAAGCAAGGTTCCTAGGAGTCTTGGAAAGCTTACTACCGTTAAACTAAAGCAGAACTGCCATGAAGGCCTCATGGAGCTGCCTCATGCCTCCAGATTTGCAAGGATAATTAGGGCCTTACTTGGAGGTAACTGCTCACGTTGATTTTCACTTTTGGTATAGAGGAGAGCAGGGTGAGCTTCCAACTAGGAACTGGAAGGACAAGGTTTCTTTGGTGAAAATTCATTTTCTTCTCTGAGCCGGCAGTAACAAAGAGCCTGGTAACAGCAGTGCTTTTCAGGTAGTTTCAAGACTGCATGAGTGGTGCTTTCAAAGTTGGAAACAATCTTTGGGCCATCAGTCTCCCATTTCCAGATGACACGCAGCATAAGTACATGGTGATGCTAACAAGTCAAAAGAGATTCACGATACCCACTGGAGCTTTCCCTAATTCTAATTTTTTCTACGACCGCTTTTTTGCGTGCAGTCAAGTGCCTAAACAAAGGATGCGCGAGGGCGATATAGGGGCCTGTGCTTCTTCCAAAGTCCTGCCGTGTTATACCAAGAACTGTGCTTAAATTGTACTTGGAATGCAAGCCGACCACCTCCTGAGGATGCGTGACTCTAAGTGTAATAGGGGAAAAGGGATTAAAAAGAGTGTTCTTCTCAAAAGAGTTCAACTAGGGGAATGAGGTTACATCCATTTAATGGAGGACAGTCTAGAAGTGTGTTCCTTAATCCTGTGTAGAGCTGAGGTAAACTGGCTCTCTCAAGGAAGAGTGCAGTGTGTTGCCTTTCTCTAGCCAACACTGGGGTGTCCCAAAAGGCCTACGGGGCTGAAGTTCCTTACCTGACCCTGAGCTTCCTGGCTTTACTCAGTATAATGGTAGCAGAACGGGTGTGCAACAAGGTCCCTAGGAGTGTGGAAAAGCTTACTACCGTGAAACTAAAGCAGAACAGTGAAGAAGGCCTGATGGAGCTTCTCCATACCTCCCGTTTGGCAAGGCAAATCATGGTCTTACTTCGGGGCTAGGGCTCACGTGGACTTTCACTTTAGATATAGAGCAGAGCAGGGTGAGCTACCAAGTAGGAAGTGGAAGCACAAGGTTTCGGACGGGAAAACTCAATATCTTCTCAGAACCGTGCAGGCAGTGACTAAAACCACGGCAACAACAATGCTTTTCAGGTATAAAGGAGGCCGCATGAACAGAGCTTTCCAAATGGGCAAAGAAACCTTGTGCCATCAGTCTCCAAATAGTAAGTTGGTACGCAGCATACACGCAGGACCAGAGCTTCCCGGCTCTAGGCAGTTTTCTGATTGCGATAGGGGTGCTGAAGCAAGGTCTCTAGGAGTCTTGAAAATCTTACTACAGTGAAACTAAAGCAGAACACTGAAGAAGGCCTGATGGAGCTGCTCCATACCTCCCGTTTGGCAAGGCAAATCAGGGCCTACTTCGAGGCTAGGACTCACTACCGTTAAACTAAAGGAGAACAGCGAGGAAGGCCTCATGGAGCTGCTGCACGCCTCCCGTTTTGCCAGGATAATCTGGGCATTACTTCGAGGCTAGTGTTCCCTGACTTTCACTTTAGTTATAGAGCAGAGCAGTTGAGCTTCCAACTAGGAACTGGAAGCACAAGGTTTCTTTCGAGAGAACTCATTTTCTTCGCAGAAGCAGGCAGGCAGTAACTAAAAGGACGGTAACAAGAGTGCTTTTCAGGTAGCTTCCAGACTGCATGAGTGGAGCTTTCAAAATGGGAAAACAAGATTTGTGTCTCAGTCTCACATTTCCAGATTCACACGCAGCATAAGGAGATGTTGATGCTAACAAGTCAAAAGAGATTCACGCTACCCACTGGGGCTTTCCCTAATTCTAATTTTTTCTAGGTCCGATTTTTGCGTGCAGCCAAGTGCCTAAACAAAGGATGCGCCAGGAAACTTAGGGGCCTGTGCATCTTCCAAAGACCTGCAGTGTTACACCAAGAACTGTGCTTAAATTGTACTTGGAATGCTAGGCGACTGCCTCCTTGAGGATGCGTGACTCTAAGTGTAAAAGGTGAAAAGGGATTAGAAGCAGAGTGTTTTTCTCAATAGAGTTATGCTAGGCGAATGAGGTTACATCCATTGCATGGAGGACAGTCGAGAAGTGTGTTCCTGAAACCTGTGTAGAGCTGAGGTAATCTGGCTCTCCCAGGGAAGAGTGCCGTGTGTTGCCTTTCTCTAGCTAACCCTGCAGTGTTCCAAAAGGCCTACGGGGCTGAAGTTGTTAACTGCCCCTAATGTTCTTGGCTCTACTCAGTATACTGGTACCGAAACAGGTGCTGAAGCAAGGTCCCTAGGAGTCTTGAAAAGCTTACTACAGTGAAACTAAAGCAGAACAGTGAAGAAGGCCTGATGGAACTGCTCCATACCTCCCGTTTGGCAAGGCAAATCAGGGCCTACTTCGAGGCTATGACTCACTACCGTTAAACTAAAGGAGAACAGCGAGGAAGGCCTCATGGAGCTGCTGCACGCCTCCCGTTTTGCCAGGTTAATCAGGGCTTTACTTCGAGGCTAGTGCTCCCCTTGACTTTCACTTTAGTTATAGAGCAGAGCAGGTGAGCTTCCAACTAGGATTTGGAAGCACAAGGTTTCTTTCGGGAGAACTCATTTTCTTCGCAGAAGCAGGCAGGCAGTAACTAAAAGGACAGTAACAACAGTGCTTTTCAGGTAGCTTCGAGACTGCATGAGTGGAGCTTTCAAAATGGGAAAACAAGATTTGTGTCTCAGTCTCACATTTCCAGATTCACACGCAGCATAAGGAGATGTTGATGCTAACAAGTCAAAAGAGATTCACGAAACCCACTGGGGCTTTCCCGTATTCAACCTTTTTCTACGACCACTTTTCTGCATGCAGCCAAGTGCCTAAACAAAGGATGCGACATGGAGACTTAGGGGCCTGTGCATCTTCCAAAGACCTGCAGTGTTACACCAAGAACTGTGCTTAAATTGTACTTGGAATGCAAGGCGACCGCCTCCTTGAGGATACGTGACTAAGTGTAAATGGTGAAAAGGGATTAGAAGCAGAGTGTTTTTATCAATAGAGTTCAGCTAGGGGAATGAGGTTACATCCATTGCATGGAGGACAGTCTAGAATTATGTTCCTGAAACCTGTGTAGAGCTGAGGTAATCTGGCTCTCCCAAGGAAGAGTTCTATGTGTTGCCTTTCTCTAGCCAACACTGGAGTGTTCCAAAAGGCCTACGGGGCTGAAGTTGTTAGCTGCCCCTGAGGTTCTTGGCTCTACTCAGTATACTGGTACCGAAACAGGTGCTGAAGCAAGGTCCCTAGGAGTCTTGAAAAGCTTACTACAGTGAAACTAAAGCAGAACACTGAAGAAGGCCTGATGGAGCTGCTCCATACCTCCCGTTTGGCAAGGCAATTCAGGGCCTTACTTCGAGGCTAAGGCTCACGTGGACTTTCACTTTAGGTATAGAGCAGAGCAGGGTGAGCTTCCAACTAGGAACTGGAAGCGCAAGGTTTCGTACGAGAAAACTCAATATCTTCTCAAAACCATGCAGGCAGTGACTAAAACCCCGGCAACATCAATGCTTTTCAGGTATAAAGGAGGCCGCATGAACAGAGCTTTGCAAATGGGCAAAGAAGCCTTGTGCCATCAGTCTCCAAATAGTAAGTTGGTACGCAGCATACACGCATGACCAGAGCTTCCCGACTCTAGGCAGTTTTCTGATTCCGATATGGGTGCTGAAGCAAGGTCTCTAGGAGTCTTGGAAAACATACTACCATTAAACTAAAGGAGAACAGCGATGAAGGCCTCATGGAGCTGCTGCACGCCTCCTCTTTCGCCAGGATAATCAGGGCATTACTCCGAGGCTAGTGCTCCCCTTGACTTTCACTTCAGTTATAGAGCAGAGCAGGTGAGCTTCCAACTAGGAACCGGAAGCACAAGGTTTCTTTCGGGAGAACTCATTTTCTACGCAGAAGCAGGCAGGCAGTAAGTAAAAGGACGGTAACAAGAGTGCTTTTCAAGTAGCTTCAAGACTGCATGAGTGGAGCTTTCAAAGTTGGAAAACAATCTTTGTGCCATCAGTCTCCCATTTCCAGATTGACACGCAGCATAAGGACATGTTGATGCTAACAAGTCAAAAAGATTCACGATACCCACTAGGGCTTTCCCTTATTCAACCTGTTTCTACGACCACTTTTCTGCATGCAGCCAAGTGCCTAAACAAAGGATGCGACATGGAGACATAGGGGCCTGTGCATCCTCCAAAGACCTGCAGTGTTACACCAAGAACTGTGCTTAAATTGTACTTGGAATGCAAGGCGATCGCCTCCTTGAGGATGCGTGACTCTTAGTGTAAAAGGTGAAAAGGGATTAGAAGCAGAGTGTTTTTCTCAATAGAGTTCAGCTATGGGAATGAGGTTACATCCATTGCATGGAGGAGTGTCTAGAAGTGTGTTCCTGAAAGCTGTGTAGAGCTGAGGTAATCTGGCTCTCCCAAGGAAGAGTGCCGTGTGTTGCCTTTCTCTAGCTAACCCAGCAGTGTTCCAAAAGGCCTACGGGGCTGAAGTTTTCAGCCGCCCCTGAGGTTCTTGGCTCTACTCAATATACTGGTACCGAAACAGGTGCTGAAGCAAGGTCCCTAGGAGTCTTGAAAAGCTTACTACAGTGAAACTAAAGCAGAACACTGAAGAAGGCCTGATGGAGCTGCTCCATACCTCCCGTTTGGCAAGGCAAATCAGGGCCTACTTTGAGGCTAGGACTCACTACCGTTAAACTAAAGGAGAACAGCGAGGAAGGCCTCATGGAGCTGCTGCACGCCTCCCGTTTTGCCAGGTTAATCAGGGCTTTACTTCGAGGCTAGTGCTCCCCTTGACTTTCACTTTAGTTATAGAGCAGAGCAGGTGAGCTTCCAACTAGGATTTGGAAGCACAAGGTTTCTATCGGGAGAACTCATTTTCTTCGCAGAAGCAGGCAGGCAGTAACTAAAAGGACAGTAACAACAGTGCTTTTCAGGTAGCTTCGAGACTGCATGAGTGGAGCTTTCAAAATAGGAAAACAAGATTTGTGTCTCAGTCTCACATTTCCAGATTCACACGCAGCATAAGGAGATGTTGATGCTAACAAGTCAAAAGAGATTCACGCTACCCACTGGGGCTTTCCCTAATTCTAATTTTTTCTAGGTCCGATTTTTGCGTGCAGCCAAGTGCCTAAACAAAGGATGCGACATGGAGACTTAGGGGCCTGTGCATCATCCAAAGACCTGCAGTGTTACACCAAGAACTGTGCTTAAATTGTACTTGGAATGCAAGGCGATCGCCTCCTTGAGGATGCGTGACTCTAAGTGTAAAAGGTGAAAAGGGATTAGAAGCAGAGTGTTTTTCTCAGTAGAGTTCAGCTAGGGGAATGAGGTTACATCCATTGCATGGAGGAGTGTCTAGAAGTGTGTTCCTGAAACCTGTGTAGAGCTGAGGTAATCTGGCTCTCCCAAGGAAGAGTGCCGTGTGTTGCCTTTCTCTAGCTAACCCTGCAGTGTTCCAAAAGGCCTACGGGGCTGAAGTTGTTAACTGCCCCTGAGGTTCTTGGCTCTACTCAGTATACTGGTACCGAAGCAGGTGCTGAAGCAAGGTCCCTAGGAGTCTTGAAAAGCTTACTACAGTGAAACTAAAGCAGAACACTGAAGAAGGCCTGATGGAGCTGCTCCATACCTCCC
>NW_028124102.1:0-27350 GCF_965194825.1 Balaenoptera physalus | reverse complement strand
ATTGTGATGGGAGGTGTTTTATCACATGTGTGTGACAATGATACTCTTGTACATGATCTGGGCATAAATAAGAAGAAGATAGTGTTGTTATGATATAAATTAGTATGTTTAGGATTGTTATAATCTGAATATACATTATAATAGCTGTTATTCATCCTATATGGGCAATTGATGAGGAGGCTGTAATTTTTTCCAGGTGAGTATGGCGAAGTCTGCCTCAGCCTCCAGCTATGATTTATAATATCACTATGATTAATAGTTTATTTAGGTTGATGGATGGTGACATGTGGTATAAAACTGATAGGGGTGCAATTTTGTGATGTTGATAGCATCAGGTCTGCTGTTCATGGGATGCCTTGTGTGACTTCAGGCACTCAGAAGTGAAATGGGGAAAGTCCTATTTTTGTGACAAGGGGCGATTGTCATGAGGGTGGATGCTGCTGGATTAAAGATTTTTGTTATTCATTGTGTTCTTTGACCAGAGTATATTAGATTAATGATAATAGCCATTATAAGTAGTATTGATGTGGTGGATTGTTTTCGGAAATATTTGTTGGATGCTTCTGTAGCTTATGGGTTCATGTTTTTTATTAAAATGGGGATACCATTAACCAGTGTGAGCTTGTTATACAATTATATTTCCTGAGATAATGGTCAGTAGAATGATAGTAAAAAACAATGAGAGTTTATTAGCACAGGAAGGATATACAAAAACATTTTGTGGGTATGGGCCTGAAGCTTACATAGAGAGCCTTACTATATAGCATGTGGTGTCATGTGGTAGCATGGAGAATGTAAAATTCTTTGGAAGAATTCAATTCCAGGAATAAGAGCATTGAAACCTCTATGAGTTACTCTATCAAAGTAACTGTTTTGTCAGACATATTTCTTAAGTTTGCTGTGGGTTGCCTGGTATGATGACAGGTAGAGGAAACTCTCATATACATAGGGCTAATGTTAGTAGTAAAAAAACTTTTTATAAGAGTTGTATATGTTGATCATATCAAAATTGTGGGTAAGATGCTCAAATTCATAGAAAGGAGATTTTTAGATGTATTTTAATGATGACTTGGGCTGTATATAATTCTGGCGCCTAGGGACTGTTGAATGCTCCTAAAAATAGATTGTTGTGGAAATGTTTATTATAGGGAAATTGACATATTCTCTAGGAAGGACGGGGTGAATGGGCCTGCTACATTTTCTACATTGAAGACATATACAGGTTTTGATTCTACTTCTGTTAAATCAAGTGGGGCTTCATTGGATTTCTGCTACTGTGGAGATAATCAAATTCTGGGTAGGGGTCAGGAGAAAATTAGTCATAGGTGTTCTTGTGTAATAATTACTGTTGAAAGTGTAAATGATCCATTTATCAGTAAGACTGAGAATAGAATAACTGTTACATTACTTCATATGAGATTGTCTGTGCTACTGTCCCTAGAGCTCCAGTGAGTGAGTATTTTGAACGTGAAGCTCATCCAGATCTGAGGATGGAATAGATGGCTAGGTGTGATATGGCTAATATAAATAGTATGCCTACATTTATATTAATTAGTGGATAAGATATGGGAAGAGGAATTCATGTTGTGAGAGCCAGGGTTAAGGCTAGCATTGGGGCAATAATATATAAATTGATGATGTTGATGGACATAGTGGTTCTTTAATAAGTAATTTGAATGCCTCAGCAATGGGTTGTAATAATCCATGGGGGCTGATGATTTTTGGCCCTTTCTGGATTTGTATATAGCCTAGGATTCTCCATTTAGTTAATATGAGGAATGCTATGGTGAATTAAATTGGGTAATTTGTGAAAGAATGTTGATTATAAACATATTCTTAGGAAGAGGACTTGAACCACTGCAGATAAAGGTTTCAGTTTTACATAATTACCGGGCTCTGCCACCGTAACAAACTCTGTTCTACAGTAGGGTATGTATAAATTAATTGAATGTAGATTATATCATCATTTAGTTTGAAGACATTTTGTAAAGTAAGCCGAATTGCTCTTGTCCTTTCATACTGGAAGAAATCTGCAATAGATAGAAACCAACCAGGATGACTCCAGTCTGAACTCAGATCACGTGAGACTTTAATCGTTGAACAAACAGACAATTAATAGCAGTTATACCATTGAAATGTCGTGATCCAGCATCAAGGTCATAAACCACATTGCCCATATGAACTCCAGAATACAATCACACTGTTATCCCTAGTAAAACTTGTTCCGTTGATCAGTGGTTTAAAAGAACAGGTGATAAAGGATTTTGACTAGTTGGTCTAAATTTTAATCACTCAGAGGCGGTTTTATTCTCCGAAAAATAAATGGCGCACGGGCTCAAGGCACGCCGGCTTCAGTAGTTGTGGTGCGCAGGCTCAGTAGTTGTGGCCCACTGGCTTAGTTGCTCCGTGGCACGTGGGATCTTCCCGGACCGGGGATCGAACTGGGTCCCCTGCATTGGCAAGAGAATTCTTAACCACTGCATCACCAGGGAAGTCCCAGAATTGCAGTCTCCCTTTTAGTATACCTTAAGCCCAAAGAATCCATGGAAATTTGTTACAGAAAATAAGACAAAAAATATTGTAAGGACTATAACAGAAGCATATAGTACACAGTTCATATAGACACATCCCAATCAGTTACAAAGTATATTAAAAGGGAGGCTGCAATTTTAAAAGAATAAGATAAATTATATCCACAAACTCCCAATCTTTCCTGAAACGTTGCAAACTGAAACCCTATTGTATGAAGCAGAAGATTCCAGGAGACATTCTACAAATGAAGGACTCTAAACCCTGTGGTTGGATAAGGAATTCTGGAAGGAAGGTATCCTCACCCAAGGAGAGCAGGTTCCTATACTTCTCTAAAATCACATCCCTGTACAATTCCCATTGATTTTGGTCCAGTCATTCTCACTCCTCTTGAGAGAAATCTATGGCCACATCCTGGAATGCCAGCAGCCCCTGAAATTAAACGTACACATGCCATGTGGCCACGGGAAGAGTTCATAATATGACCCAAGAAGAAAACAGCAAGTTAAGAGAACTGGTTTTAATTTAGAAGACTGTCTTCAATTATCCCCTAATATATATACATATATATATATACATATATTTTTTATTTTTTTACAAAGTAACTTTCTCTACCTTATTTCTAACTACAAGAAAGAGTATGGCATGTGATCCACAAATCCAGTATAGAGACTATACTTGTCTGGAAAAATGATAAAATGATGGTTTCAACACAGGCATATGCATTTTTGAGTGTTTTATTTATATCAAACTGGATAAAATGTGTGTATTTCTCAGACAGAAAAGACATGTCGAGGTAGAAATGTACCTTTCAACTATTCATGGGTACACAAGTACACTGGGGAGATTGTAAAAGTGCAGATCGTGATTCAGTAGGTCCGGTGGGCCTGAGTTCTATTTTTTTCTCAAGCTCATTTTTAACTGGTGATGCCACAGTCTCTGATTCATTAACCACAATTGTGAATATCAGAGACATAATTAGAAAGGTAAAAATTCATATTTAATGTTGAACTTAAAGTGTTTTATGGATTTTACACCTTTAATAGAATAGTAAACACAGCAACAACAATCATTTGTGAATATTTACTATAGACCGTGTATCTTTCTAACTTTTGTGTGTAGGATTCCAGGAAAAAGGCCTGGGCTGCGGTCACAGTGGGCGTGGACCCCGGGCCGGGCCACCCCTCCAGGACCCCCGTTGAGGCCGTACGCTCCTGGCGGCTCCCTCCCCCAGCGTCCCCCTCCCTCCCGGAAGGCCTCTGGGCAGAGCCGTCCCACCCCCTGCGCCCAGAACGGAGCCCGCATTTCCGCAGAGCTGGAACTCCCGGCTCGGGGTCTCTTCCCTCCGCCGTCACGGAACTGCCCTGGAGCCCGAGGGGAGGGCGGCCTCACTGAGGTTGCCGGCTCTGGAGGGGCCCCGGCGGGCGAAGCCGCGACAGTCGTGGGGACGGCGGGCCAGGTAAGTGGGCACCGACCCTCCTCCTGGTGCGGTGCCCGGGCGTCAGCGCAAGACCAGCTTCTGAGGGGCAGGGGTTCGCTGCCACCCGCCGCTGCTGGGCAGAAAGAGCGGCCCCCAGCGTCTGGTCCCGGGGAACTTCGGTCCCTCCTCTCGCCCCTGCCCTTGGCCTGGCTTGCGGGGCCTGGTGGGTGTGGGGAGGGGGGTCGGCCTGAGCTTCCTGAGGGGAAACGGGGCAAGGGAGGCGCAGGGTCCAGTTGGAGCGTCAGCGCCCCTCCTCCTGACTGCAGGGAAAGCGGCTGAAAACGCATCCCCAGGCTTGCAGGCCCCTTGTTCAGCCGAGTCTCTCTGCGCTCCTTCCTCCCTGAGCTAAAGTACAGGGGGGAGGGGACAGGGGAGTGGAATGGCGCAGGTAATCGGGAACATCAAAAGGTGACTGTTAACTAAGGAAAACCAGCTCTCCCAAGGTGAGGAATGGAATGCTTTTCTTTGTATGGGAAGTTGCAAGCGTCTGGGCTCACTGAAATCCTTCCTTTGATATGCACCTCAGCTCTCTGGGTCCTGCATTCTGTATTTGCATATCCTGAGTTCCTCAGGGCCTGCCGGCTCACACTGGAGGGCTGCAAGTGCTGATGTCTGTGACATCCTTTGTTTACTGATATGGCAAGAAATATTCCATTTCTCACAGGTTTGAGGGGCAGACAGTGAAAAAGAGTAGAAGAATCTCGGCATGTACTTTGGTTTACATATAGATAATATTTATACTTAACTGTGCTAATAGAGGTTCTCAAGTCCAATCAACTTGTACTACTGCCCTTTATGTATCAATTTCATCAATATCGTACGATAAATGCGTATAGAATTCACTTAATCCATTTTAATAGGATAATGATTTTTAAAGGAAACATAATAGAAATATAACAACAAAACCTTTACCATTAAAGGCTGGGTCTGGAACAACCTAAATAAATGTTCCATTGTTAAAATATTGAAAGATGTATTCAATAGAAATATCAACAAAATTGACAAATAATAAGGGCAGCAGAATGTTCAAATGTTCTATCTTTATCATTAAAGTGGCAGAAAATCATTTATTAGTAGGCACTGGGGGCAGAAGATGCCTGATTTTATATCTTTGTCATATTTGTGCAGTTGTTTCAGCAAGTAACTTAAAGACAAAATGGAAAAACAAGGAGGTTTGTGCCTGAGATCATGTTGATGTGAAACCAGGGATGGCCACCTTGTGCCAGGTGCATGAAGTTTACCTGCCCAGGTAGACCGCAGAGCTCCTGAGAAGCCAGGGTTGGAATTCTTCTGCTGGGTGCCCCTTAGCTTCTGTGAGTTGATTGATTGTGAGTCATGTTGGGGGAAAGACCTGATCACAGGAAATGGGTGGAAATAGAGTGATTTGGGGAGCAGCTAACGACATTCATCACAGCTCGTGACCTGACTGAATTTTATAGAAACAGGAAAACAAATGCTTCTTATGGAATCAGAGAATATGAGGGTGGGACAATCCCAGAAAATGAGAAACACCCATCCCATTTTCCAGATGAGAAAACAGAGGCCCAGCAAGGTGAAATCCCTCACCCAAGTTGCACCCGTCTCTCCTCCCCACTACATGGGTCATGAAAGCAGGACTCTTCCTGCCTTGATCACTGCTGAACCCCAAAAAGGGCCAGGCATCTAGCAGCTGCTCCAAAAATTTTGGTTGACTATAGGAACAATGCTATTTCTTTCTTTCTCACTCTTATTCAGGATTGTGCCAAGAACTCCCCAGGTTGCGATGTAATTCGATAAATGTAAATATTAATTGAGTTTTGTTGTCATGAGGACTTAGGCTTTGAAGGTAACAGACTTGGTTCAGATCCTGGTTCTGCCACTCAATAGCTGTTTGGCTTTGGGAAAATTACTAAACCTCTCTGAGATTATTTCCTCCTTTGTAAAGTGAGGATAAATCTATCTGAGCCAGCAGAGCACCTGCATGAGAGATGTGCACTAAATATTGGTCTTTCTCACTCTCCTACACCATCTCTCTGTTCTTCCCAGAGAAGTTGTACAGAAGAATATAGTACTCTTTTAAAATAGCTAACTAATTAATTTGTTTTTGGCTGCGTTGTGTATTCGTTGTTATGCACAGGCTTTCTCTAGTTGCGGCAAGCGGGGGCTACTCTTTGTTGTGGTGCGTGGGCTTCTCATTGCGGTGGCTTCTCTTGCTGCACTTGTTGTGGAGCACCGGCTCTGGGCGCGCGGGCTTCAGTAGTTGTGGCCTGCAGGCTCAGTAGTTGTGGTGCATGGGCTTAGCTGCTCTGCGGCATGTGGGATCTTCCCTGACCAGGGCTCGAACCCATGTCCCCTGCCTTGGCAGGCAGATTCTTAACCAATGTGCCACCAGGGAAGTCCGATATAGTACTTTTTAAAAAGGGGTTTTAATTTATTTCAGATTGTGTACATTTTTCTTGTAGAAAAGATTATTCCACTATAGAAACATAAACACGCAAAACCACTCCAAATGCTGTATTCTATGGGTTAGATATTATCAGTCACATTTTATAAGTAATTGGGCAAATGCCAAAGCACTAGCTACTGGGGAGTAAGAAGACTCAAATCTGGAGTGCCCCTCACCCCAATTTCAAGAGCAGAGTGTGTTTTTCAAATCCATGTTTCATCTGGTCTTTGCTTCTCATCCATCTTTGCTTCTCATCCATCCTCTGTGTCTGCCTTTCTCAAGAAGGCTCAGATCCTCCGCTTTCACACCCTCGTGGCTGGTTGTGCCCCAGCTCCCGCCCTGGAGCCTCTGCATGCCTGGGTGTGCCTGCTCCCCCTGTGCATCACCAGCTTTGCCAGGGAGCTGCTGTATCGTGCACTGCTTGCTGTGCCCAGAGTACCTGGACCCTTCTGGTACATGAAGTACACCCTCATCACCATGTGTGCATGCCCATCCCCTTACCTTATATCCTGCCTCTAAGCCAGGGTTGGGGTTGACTACAGTGTGCATTCAGCTGTGTGAGGTGCTGGGATCAAAGTGAAGTTCCCAACTTTTGAAGTTGCAGGCTTGAGGGGCACACAGTGATTTAAAATCAGGTCACCTGACTTAAAGGGGGGACTGATTGATTTAAAGCCAAGGCAGCTGACTTAAAGCCTGTGTCCCTCAGCTGCAGGACGAGACCAAATTTGGCGGTGCACGGGTTCTATCCAAGCCAACAATGCTATTCAGGAAGAGCTTCCAGCAGCGCCTTAGTGCAGGGGGACTTGGTCGGTGGTCTTGCCCCTGCCCTCAGAGGGGGGCCACCTGCTCTTCTGGAGCATCGGGGGTGTGGGGGGGGAGTGCAGAGTCCCAGCTGGAGTTGCGGCACCCTTGTCTGATGGCAGGGAAAGGGGGGCGGGGCTGTGTGGTGTCCTGGGGCTGGACTCACCAGGTCGACTCAGCCTCTCAGCCTCCTAAGCTACCCCTCACACACCCCACAAGAGTTTCCAATAATATGTAATTGCGCCTTAGGTTCTCGGTCTTCAAACTCATACCCAGGCTCCCAGATCCCTTGATTCAGCCTATTCCTCTGTGCTCTTTCTTCTATTACATAGAGTCCGAGAGGGAGGGGCTGGGGGATGGGACTGGAGGGATCCCGGCAGCACTGGCCTCAGCTGACTAAAGAGATCCGGGGCCTGCGCTATCACACACGTGCGAGGACCCTTAAGGCGGAATCGAGGGGGCCAGTTAGACGCAGTGCTTGCTGCCTCAAGTGAGTATGGATCACCGTCGGGTGGGGAGCACGCTGACCCCTGAGAAGTACTGTTAGGAGGATGTGTTCCTCCCTTGGCTTCAAGGACGTGGGTGGGCTTCAGGGCTCCAGTTCCTCTCCAGGCCTCCAGGTCCGACTGCACCGCAGCGGGCTTGCAGACCTGTCTTCCTGTCCCAGAACTTGCCAGGCTCCAGGAAGAATCCAGACTGCAGAAATGGTGCCTGAGCACTCCAGCGTAAGAAGTGCTGTCCCTGGGGACCCAACAGTGGAGGGAGGAAGGGTGAAGGGACTGGGGGTTAGGGTAGGGAGGGGTGGCTGCCCTGGGAGACATTGAGAGAGAAATATCGCCCCCCACACCCCTGCCCCTGCAACTGACGCATTGATGCCATAGGATCTCAGGGCCTTTTAGTCAGAGATGCCTCTGCTTCTTTACTCCTGTGTTCAAAACTATGCAAAACCAACTCTTCATCCTCTTGCTGCCTTGCCAGGACTTTTAAAGCACTGTTCTTTTGAAGCACTCGTTCCCTAAACTGCAGTTTGGAGCTGTTCCAGCTATTTAAAAGTGTTCTCCTTAAACTGAGACTAAATCCTACTCTTTTGGAAAAATGTCCTTAACTTCATTGGAGATCGTCTTTTCTGCCCATTCCTTCCTTCTACTGCCCTCTTAAGAACCCCTGTGCTCAAAGAGCTTGGTGATTTATTTTTTGCTTGATGTCAAAAAGAAACCTTCCCCATGCACCCCAAAAAGCTTTCCTGGATCATAGGTGTTTCAAAACCATGACAGTGTTTTGCAGTTAGTATACACTGGGTAGACTGCCTAGCAATCCCTCCAAGAGCCAGAGGTGAGCAACACTTTTGCTTATTTGATTGGATGTCCTTCAAGTTTAGGAAGGTACCATTCTTATGACCCAGGAGATAAGACAGAGCCCTGGATGGCTGTGGCTGTGATTAGATAACTTCTGATGATTTTATTTCCCTTACTGAGCTGCTGCTTCTAGGTTAAATTCATTTTATTACCTGTCCATTTTTAAAGAAAGACTGACAAAGTCACTGGAATAGGTCAGGAGTCTGAGCTCAGGGTTGGTCAAAGGTACTCACAGGGAGGAAGGTGGATAAAAATAGGTGGGTAAATAGGAGGGTTAGCAAGTACAGCCAGGACACCCGTGTTCATCGTGCATACTAATAAAGGCCAGAATCGCCTCATTTATCTCTGGTGGGAAGTTCTGATGGTTTCACAGGATCAAACTCAAATCATATTCAAACTAGGGGATTTCCCTGAGCATAAAAGGAAGTGTCCATCCCTAGCAGGAGTCGCTGCAGAGGAATAAAGATGTAGATGTAGAGAATGGACTTGAGGACACAGGGAAGGACAAGGGTAAGCTGGGATGAAGTGAGAGAGTGGCATGGACATATATACACTACCAAAGGTGAAATAGATACCTATTGGGAAGCAGCTGCATATAGCACAGGGAGATCAGCTCAGTGCTTTGTGACCACCTAGAGGGGTGGGATAGGGAGGGTGGGAGGGAGACACAAGAGGGAGAGGATATGGGAATATATGTATACGAATAGTTGATTCACTTTGTTATACAGCAGAAGCTAACACAAAAAGGTAAAGCAATTATACTCCAATAAAGATGTTAACAACAACAACAAAAAAACCCCAAAATCTAAGTCAATCAAGCCAACGCAGACAATGTATGTGTTTACAGTTCAAGAAATCCACAAGAGAATCCTTTATTCTGTAGGCAATGAATGGTCCATTCGAAAAGAAAAAAACTTTCTAAAATGTTGTTTTTCCATTTATTGTTCAGAACATCCTTTTTATACCTCTGCATTTCTTACTATTCAAAGCCAAGTCACGTGAGTTACAGGGAAGCAGCTGATTGATTTAAAGTTGGGTCATGTGATTTAAAAACCAGTGGCAGTTGATTGATTTAAGTCCTGGTCATATGACATGAGAAGGGGGTGCTAAAAACTGCTTTTTCATCTCTGGCTCAGAATATCATATTTACCTACCTTGGTTTTTCTTATGATTTAGAAAACTTGGGCTGTCTCTCCTTGGAATCATCAGGAGAAAAATACAGCATTTCAGGTTCATTCTTGAAACCAACTTCTCACGGTTAAGGTGTATTGGCTAAAAGATCTTCCTTCTTCAAGAGATTCCAAACCTCTGTAAGACACTTCATTGTAATTGGAGAAAAAAGAAGAATGAATTCAGGCCAGCAGCTGCAGGAGACCAAGGCAGCCCCCAGGATTAGGGAAGGAGGGGGAGGAAGGGCTGAGAGTTTGGCTTTAGAGCAGACAACCCCCAGAGGACACTGAAGCACAGGCAGAGCCCACCTGCCACTCCCAGTTTGGCACTCCAGGGTCAGATTTGGGTTTGGAGATGGGGTTGCTGTAACCCCAAGGAGGTGAGCAGAGAGGAGGAGTTGATTACCGGTCTCCTCTGACTCTCTGACCCAAATTGCCTGGCTTCACAGGGGGGACAGAGTTTTGCTTTCAGCAACTGATGGGCACTTCCAGGCTGGTCGGGTTGCCCAGTGACCCGACAGCCTGACAGGCTGACAGCAGTGTGACCGCCCTTTGTTTTTCCAGAATCTGTACATCAGGAGGTTCATGGGTGTGGGAGCCCATTCACTGCCCCTCCCCCCAAGGGGGATGACACCTTCCCTGGCTGTACCCTATGATCACCAGGTACTTGAAATGAATGCAAGTTTTTTGACTTCAAGGAAATGCTCACATAACCGTTTCTTCCTCATAATGTGTGAGATTTACTATAATGGAAGGACATTATAAAGAACAAGTAGGAAACTCACCTGTTGGTCTCCATGTAGGAGTTTATTTTGCATGAATCCCTCCTACATGAGTAGATAACAGAGGTTTATTTTTGTTCCCGTGTGTGTAGTTGTGTCAGAGGATGTAGGTATGGTGATTTGAAGCCGTCAAAGAAATATTCTCAGAACTCTCAAGACTTCTCTTGATTGGAACCGAAAGAGACCTGGAAAAGGAGGAAAAGAAAAGGAGGAGGGAGAAAGAATGACTGTGTCTCAGTAAATTCACCTTCCTGGTTGATTGTTCTGTCTTCTCATTTCTTTTAACTTCTATATATGTCTAATGGAATAATGTAGAAAGGCTGATTTTTATGCTTTAAAAGATTTTACATCACAAAGAAACTAGAAGTGGCTAACAGAACTTATTCAAATCAATTTTACATAGAGACTTTGATATTAAATTTGTATACTAAAATGGGTTTATCCAAATTTTCTCTTTCTTTTTGAGTGAATATTTGTAACATATTTTTGTAGATAATAATTTATCCTAGATATACAAAATTGTGAGAATGGGTACCATTTTTTTACCACTTAAATAGTTTCTTTTAAATGAATAGATTTGTACACGTTAAATGCCAATGTTGTGTCTTCCGTTTTGTTTTTCAATTCCTTGATTTCCAAAACTTGTGTTTATTTAATTGATTTCTATCTAATAATCTGTCTCCCCTTTATTGTTTCTTACTTTATATTTTATTGATCTATAGTTAATTTACATTATTATATT
Source organism: Balaenoptera physalus (assembly GCF_965194825.1). Classification (NCBI taxonomy): domain Eukaryota; kingdom Metazoa; phylum Chordata; class Mammalia; order Artiodactyla; family Balaenopteridae; genus Balaenoptera; species Balaenoptera physalus. Next base: position 16,067 of record NW_028124102.1, on the reverse strand, counting down.
AGTTTCAGAGGTACAACAGTGATTCATAAATGTTTAGGTTCTTCTCCATTTATAGATATTATAAAAGAGTGGCTATATTCCCCATGCTATACAGTACACCACTGTAGATTATTGATTTTATACATAGTGGATTGTACCTCAAAATCTCCTACCACTATTTTGCTCCTCTACCCTATCTCTCCCTGCTGGTAACCACTAGTCTGTTCTTTAATCTGTGAGTCTGTTTTTTTTGTTGTTGTTGTTTGTGTTGTATTCAAATTTTTAGATGCCACGTGTAAGTGATAACATACCATGCTTGTTTTCTCATAACATACCATGCTTTTTTTCTCATAACATACCATGCTTGTTTTCTCTGCGGCTTATTTTACTAAGCATAATACCCTCCAAGTCCATCCATGTTCTTGCAAATGGCAAAATTTCATTTTTTGCTGGTCATCATAAAAAATCTTTTTTATCCACTAAGCTATTGATGAACACTTATTTTGACTCTATATCTTGGCTATGGCAAATAACACTGTTATGAACATTGGGGTGCAGTTATTTTTTTGAAATAGTGTTTTTGTTTTCTTCTGATATACCCAACAGTGAAATTGCTGGATATTATGGTAGTTCTATTTTTAGTTTTTTGTGGAACCTCCATTCTGCCTTCCACAGTAGCTGCACTACTTCACATTCACATCAAGAGTGTACAAGAGTTTCCCTTTCTCCACATCCTCACTAACCTTTGTTATTTGTGATCTTTTTGATGACAGCCTTTCTGACAAGACTGAGGTGATATATCTCGTAGTTTTGATTTGCATTTTACTGCCGATTAGCTATGTTTAGCATCTTTGTGAGTTCTGGCTGTCTATCTGTATTTTTTCCTTGGAAAAATGTCTATTTAGGTCTTCTCATTTTTTTAAAAAAGATTTTGGGTGTTCTTTTGATATTGAGTTGTATGTGCTGTTTCTGTAGTTTAGATATGAACCCTTGCTTGGTCATCTTTTTGGTGTTAACCTCTTATCATGTGCAAATATTGTGTCTCCTTCAGCAGGTTGTCTTTTCATTTTGTCTTTGGTTTCCTTTGCTGTGCAAAATCTTTTAAGTTTAGTGAAGTCCCATTTGTTTATTTTTGCTTTTGTTTCATTTGCCTTAGTAGACTGAACCTAAAACTGTTGCTATCATTTATGTTGAAGAATGTTGTATACTTTCCTCTAGGGGTTTTATGGTTTCTGGTCCTACATTTAGGTGGTTATTCAGTTTTGCATTTATTTTATATATGCTGTGCTAAAATAATCTAATTTTATTCTTCTCCATCTAGCTGTCCAGTTTTCCCAGTACCACTTATTGAAGAGACAGTTTTTTCTCCATATTGCCTGCTTTGTCATAAATCAATTAAATATAAGTGTGTGGGCTTATTTCTGGGATCTCTGTTCTCTTCCAGTGATCTTTGTGTCTGTTTTTGCTCCGGTACGATTCTCTCTGATTACTGTCACTTTGCAGTATAGTCTGAAGTCAAGGTGCGTGATGCCTCCAGCTCTGTTCTTTCTCAAGATTGTTTGGCTATTTGGGATCTTTGTGTTTCTATACAAATTTTAAAATTACTTTTTCAAGTTCTGTGCAAATGCTTTGGTATTCTGATAGGGATTGCATTAAATCTGTAGATTGTCTTTGGTAGTATGGTTATTTTAAGAGTATTAATTCTTCCAGTCTATGCACATGCTATATTTTACCATCATTTTGTGTTGTCTTCAACTTCTTTCACCAATGGCTGATAGATTTCTGCGCACATGTCTTTTACCTGCTTAGGTGTGTTTATTCGTAGGTATCTTATTCTTTTTGATGTGATTGCATATGGTGTTGTTTTCTTAATTTTTCTTTCTGACAGCTTTGAGGTTTTTTTTTTCTTCTTTTTCTAATTCCTTCAGGTGTAATGTTATGTTGTTTATTTGATATTTTTCTTGATTCCTAAGAATAAGCTTGTATCATTATAACATCCCCCTGTGAACTGTGTTGGCTCTGTCCCATAGATTTTGGATCATTGTGTGTTCGTTTTCATTTGTCTTTGGTATTTTTGGAATCCCTCTTTAATTTCTTCAGTGTTCCTTTCTTCCCCTTTTATTCCCTTCATCTGTGATGTGAGGACTATCTTTAATATTATGTTTGGATTTCTTTCAGTTTTGTGTATTTGTGTTTGTGTGTGTGTGTGTGTGTGTGATTATTTAAGTTGCTGAGCTCTTAATTTCACTTGGAAACTACCAACCCTGCATTGTTACTCTCCTCCCCCACAGTTGCTGAATTTGACCTTATATTTTACATCTACTTGTTTGTGTGTCCCTTAACTTCTTATTGTGAATATAGATTTTATTACTGTTTTCTTTCATCCGTCCTATTAGCTGTGTACATGGTTGATTTACTACCTTTGTTGAATATTTACCTTAGCAAATGAGCTTTTTCCTTTAGTAAGTTTCCTTTCCTAATTTTTATGTTTCAGTCGTGACCATTTCTGTTTCACTTAGAAAAGCCCCTTTAAGATTTCTCATAAAGCTGGTTTGGCGATGCTGAGCTCTTTTAGTTTTGCTTCTCTGTAAAACTTTAGATATCACCATCAAATCTGAAGGAGAGCCTCGCTAGGTAGAGTATTTTAGGTTATCGGCTTTTCCCTTTCATGACTTTAAATATACCATGCCACTCCCTTCTGGCATGCAGAGGTTATCGAGAAAAGTCAGCAGATAACTTTATGCAATTTCCCATGTTTGTAACTTGTTGCTTTTCCTTTGCTCCTTTTAATAGTGTCTTTTTATCTTTATTATTTTTTCCATTTTAATTACAATGAGTCTTGGTGTAGTCCTCTTTGGGTTGATCCTGTTTTGGCCTTACTGTGTTTACTGGACTTGGATGTCTGTTTTCTTTCCCAGATTAAGGAACTTTTCAGCTCATATGTCTTCAGGTTTGTTCTACACCGCTTTCTCTTTCCTTTTTGCTTCTGGGACCAGTATAATGCAAGTATTAGTACACTTGATGTTATTTCACAAGTCTGTTCAACTTTCCTCATGTCCTTTTAATCTATTGTTTTACCGTTCATCTTCAGTGATTGCCAGTACTCTGTCCTTCAGTTTTCTGATTCATTCCTCTGTATCATTTAGTCTACCGTAGTTTCCTTTTAGTGTATTTTTCATTTCAGTTATTGCATTCGTCATCTCTGTTTTGTTGTTCTTTAATGGTCTAACTCTTTTTAAAAAACTTCTAACTTCTTGCTCTGGTCGTCCATTCTTCTCCTGAGTTCTCTGATCATCTTTACCGTCATTACCTTGAACTCTTTCTTGAGTAGATTGGCTACCTCCACTTCACTTAGATCTTCTTCTGAGTTCTTATCTTGTTCCTTCATTTGGATCGTGTTTCTGTGTCACCTCATTTTTCTTAACTTGCTGTTTTTATTGCTATGTATGTAGTAGATTCGTTACATTTCCTGACCTTGGAGAAGTGGCCTTTTGTAGGAGAGGTCCTATGTGTCCCAGCAACCCAGTGTCCCCTGGTCACTAGAACTATATGTTCTAGGTGTACCCCCTATGTGGGCTGCTTGGGCTCTTCTGTTGTGGTGGGCTGACTACTGTGGGTGGTCTGGTAGGCTTGGCTGTCCCCAGACTGCTTGTTTGCCAGGCTCTGCCTTGTATGGAGGCTGTCTGTGCTGCTTGGTGAGACTAAATCATAAGGCAGCTGGCTGCACAACTCTGGGGGACACCAAATCTAGTGCTGGTTCACTTATGGGTAGAACTGCAGTCCAGGTGATAATCAGGGCTAGTGCCCAGTCACTGGTCCTGGGGTTATTCTAGCTACTGGGAGGAAGAGACAGGTCCTGAATTCTGGCTGCAGGGCCCAGGAGTCGCAGAGTTGGTGTTGGATCACTGTTCCTGACACAGCTATCTGCAGGGTCTGGGGTGTCCCTAATCTTGTGTTGGCATTCTGATGGGCAGGGTCAGGACCCAGCTGAGTCCATGGCTGCTTCTGGCCTGCAAGTGAGTGTTCTGGTCACACAGGCTGCTGGGCTGTGGTATTCCTGGAGCTGGTGTGTGCCTGTTGGTGTATGAGGCTGATCCCAATGCTAGAGCAGGTTTGCTGTTGGGTAGGTCCAAGCTCCATCCAGTCCCTGGGCAGTTATCACCTGCCAATGGTGAGGCTGACTCCAAGGCCAGAGTAGGCTCACTTGTCAGAGGGGCCAGGGACTCTGGGGCTGGTGCCTGTCCACTGAGGTGTGGAGGCTGGTCCTGGGGCTTTTGGTGGCTGGGCCCATGTCCAGGGGCAGCTGTGCATTGAGAGGGTCTGAAGGCAGCCTGTTTGCCGGTGGGTGGTGCTATGCCCCTGCTCAGTTAGTTGCTTGGCCTGCAGCATCCTAGTACTTGTGTCTCTAGTCTGGTGGAAATGGGTAGGGCTAGGTCCTGAGGCCAAAAAGATAGAGGGAGGATTCTCAAATTATGCTTGCTGGTACCAGTGTCCACGAGGTAGAAGGAGCTCCCCCGAATGGCTGCTGCCAGTGTCTCTGTCCCTGAGGCTGTGCTGTAGTTGCCTCTTGCCTCTCTGGGAGACTCTCCAAGATCAGGAGGTAGGTGTGACCCGGGATCCTTTCAAATGACTGCTTCTGTTCTGATTCTCGGATCATGTGGGATTTTGTGAGCATCTTTTAAGAGTGGAATCTCTATTTCCCACAACCCTCTGGCTCTCTGGAAAATAAGCACTACTGGTCTTCAAAGCCCAACTTTCTAGGAACTCTTCTTTCCAGAACAGGATCCCTGGGCTTGGGAGCCTGATGTTGGCTTCATACCCCTTGCTACCTGGGAGCACCTCTGAAATTGTAATTATTCTCACATTTGTGGGCCACCCACCTGGTGGTATGGGTCTTGACTCTATTGAGATTTTGCCCTTCTTTCCTGTCTTGTCGAGGTGCCTTCCTTATATCTTTAGCTGTAAAACATCTTTTACGGTAGGTCCCGGCCTGTTTCATCAATTGCTGATCTGTAAACAGTTGTGACTTTGGTGTGCCCATGAGAGGCAGCAAGCTCCGGGTCTTTGAATGCTACCATCTTGGACAATCTGTCCACTTCATTCTTAATCATATTATTTAAGCTTTCTTAGTATCTTATTTGATTAGCGACAGTTTGAAATTTATTATCACTCATGTTTACTTCGCCTGTTTAAAGAAATTGAATAGTGCATTCATTCAGTTTGAAATGAAGGTAGTGACCTGTGAATTTCCATACCTCAAAAATCAAGGATAGGACAAAAGCCTTTTCGACCTGTGTTACCCTCAAACTCTGCACCCCACCCCAGCCTGGCAATTAACCTCTTACACCCATGCTCACACCTTCTGTTTTCGGACCGTTAACCATCATTGCATCTTTATGTGTGTTGACAAAGTGAACTCTAGTCTTTCCAGTTTTTGAGTTTTGTTTTTTGGTTTAGGGAACAGTCCTACTATGAATGTACATTTACTGGTCTGCTGAAGTTCATATATAAACCTGTCAAGCACATTACCAGAATTGGAATTGCTTGTATACACACTTTGATAAATTTTAGAGACAATGGTAGAACAGAAGTAAATTGTATTTCAAATCCCACAATATTTTCACACCATGAAAACCCTTCCCTGTTTACTATATTTGTGTGTAGTTTATCTTTATGCCCATACTATATTTCCCAGAGATGGGTAAGTGTTACTTTTCTTGCTAGCACATTTACCGTATTGTTCAAAGTCAGGCGTTTAGTGGTTTTAGCATGATCCTATTTCCATGAACTCGCAAATACAAGATCTTCTCTCACACTGTCTTTTACTCCCTGCTGTTTTATATTGCCCTCCTAATTCTCAGTCCTGGTCTTTCTTTATGTTCTTCATCAACCTGGATAGGTTATACTATTTTCTCCCTTATTCAAGACCAACAGAATAGAATAGAACACCCAGAAATAAACCCTGATATATGGCCAAATGATTCTTGACAAGTTGCCAAGACTTTTCAAAGTAGAAAGGATAGTATTTTCAACAAATGGTGCTGAGAAGTCATGTTGTCAACATGCAAAGTAGGAAGATGGACCCTTACCTAACATCATATGCAAAAATTAATGAAAACGTATCAAGAAACTAACTATAAGACCTAATAAAATAAAAAGTCTTAGAAGAAGACACAGGACAAGGGCTTCATGACATTGGATTGGCAGTGTTTTCCTCAATATGAAACGAAGGAACAACAAAGGTACAGCTGAGAAAAAAATTAACAATTTGCAGTACATAATTAAAAAAAAATGTGTATCAAAGAAATGTAAACAGAATAAAATGGCAACCCACAAGATGGGAGAAAATATTTGAAAGCCATGTATCTGACAAGAGATGTCTATTCAGAATATACAGAGAACTCCTACACCTCAACAAAAAGCAAACACCCTGATTCAAAAATGGATAAAAGACTTGAGTAGATGGTTCTTCAAAAAGATGTACAAATGACTAAGCACTTGAATAGATGCTCCATATCACTAAATGCATGTTTATATATTTGTGTGCATGCATACACACACAAGCACACACACACATACACAAGCAGAAAACAAGTATTGGTGAGGATGCGAGGGAGTTGGAACCATTGTGCTATGTCAGTGGGAATGTAGAATGATACAGCTACTTTGCAAAAGAGTATGGCAATTTTTCACATATTGAAAAAAAGAATTACTACATGATCCAAGAATTTTACTATGAGGTATACCCAAAGGAATTGAAATCAGGGTCTTAAAGAAATATTTGTACTCCAGTGTTTAGAGCAGTAATAATCAGAGTAGCTAAAATATGAAAGCAACCTAAGTGTTCATCCACTAGTTCCTGGATAAGCAAAGTGTGGTATACCCATATAATACAATATTATTCAGCCTTAAGAAGGAAAAGATCTAGGAATATGCTACAACATGGATGAATCTTGAGGAAATTGAGCTACCAAAAATGCCATTTTTGTGACTTTTAGTGAGTCATAACAATACAACTACTTATTTCAATTATATGGGGTACTTAGTGTAGTCAAAACCATAGAAATTGGGAGGGTAATGATTCTTTTCAGGTTGTTATGGAACAAGAAGGAAAGTTATGTTTAAAGGATACAGAGTTACAGTTTTAAAACGTAGAAAAGTATTAGAAAGATAAATGGTGATGTTGATTGCCCAATAATATGAATGTATTTAATATCACTGAATGGTGCACTTTATAATAATTAACATGTTATATTTTATGTTATTTGATTTTACCAACATACACAATTGGGAAAGAATGTAATATCAGGAAAGGGAGTGGACCTGGGATAGAGCAGAGAGTAATCAGAAGGGTGAGACCCTGCATATGTTGAAGAAGAAGAACTGAGAGTCTTCATTGGCCAGAAGAATCTTTATTAAAAAAAAATTACTCTGAGGGTGTATTAAATAGATATCTATGGGTGCACTGCTATCTCCCATGGGTTATCTTAAAGAGTCTTTAATAAAGTCCATAAGGCTTGCTGAGGCTTTTTTAAAAACTGGATTCCCTAGGAGATAATTAGAGGTTGGTACTTAAGTCTATGTCTAGGTTGACAGATTTTGCAAGGAAGACGAACCTGAGAACAGTGGAGGTCTTAAGAGTGTAAGTACATGGAAATTAGAAAAAAAAATAAAAAGAATTAGGAAAACTGTGGACTTCGAAGGTCATGTATTATTACTGAGTCAGACCTGAGGTTTCTAAGGAGTTATATACACAGTTGCTATTTGGATTACTTGTTGATAAAGATAAGTGGAACAACTAGAATCGTTCCCAAGTGTAGGTAAGATATAATGAGAGGATGGAGGTGGAAAGTAGGGAGGCCCAGAGAGAAGTGGGAAGGTCATATTGGGCCAAGATGGTGGTAATATCCAGCAGAACAGATGGTAGGACAGACTATGGGTTCATCGTTTTCATTTCGGCTCCCCCCCTCATCCTTAATAATTCTTTGGGAATATTTCATGGCTCTGTGATGCAGGTACAGAATTCGAGTGAGGAGACTGCACCCTCAGTGTCCAGCTGTCTGAGTCCTCAGTGTGCTTCAAATGATGGAGAACTATTGCTTCTTTATGAGAAGAGTTAGTACCTCGTAGCTAAGCTTAAGCTGGAGCTTATGCAATATTGATTCCATTTTATATATACTGTTGGCATGGAGGTTCCTCCTCCTCTTTTCTTGACCATTATGAAATGAATCTATATTTCTCAATATTTGGGTATATCAGGTAAATACATTAAGTAAAGGAATCTTATATATTGCTCCCTGCATAGTTTGCTCTTTCTTGTTTCTCTTTTCTCTTTACTAAATTAGCACAGGGAGAGACCTTGAAATGTTCTAATCAGGAGAGATTAGAACATCATATTTCTAGAGAGGTTGGTTGGACAGAGCAGGGGTCCCAGTGAGAACCCAAGCTTCTGTTTCTACTTGGAAGTGTACCTGTGTAGAATAGAGGACTCCAGGAAATATCCTAGAATATTCCAATGTCCCTGCAGGAGATCATTAAGAGAGGCAGGATCTGGTACCAGATCAGTGTACTATGACATGTTTGTCAGTCATCTGATGTGAGATTCTCAGAGCCAATCCTTATGGTAGGGCTGAGTGCAGAGTGATGAAGAACCTGTGAAAGCCTTTGATTGCATGTTAAAGATGAAGCTCTGATTTCGGGGAGAATTTTCTTACCTGACTGAATGTCACCCTTCTGTGGGGATGAGATTCTGTGCTTTTCCTCCGTTGATGACCACTGACTGAAAATCATTAGAGGATCATGTCTAGAAAGCATTCCTTATTTAATTTCTTAAAGAAGAAAACATAGAAAACATTTTTATCCACTTTCAAATTGAGGATCATGGGGAATGTCATCAGTGAAAATGTCAGAGTAGGGAGCTCTGGCTTGTGTCCATCCCCAGAAACACTGACATACGTGGTAAAACCTGTCAAAATGATCTTATCCACACATGTAAGTTTTCTTTTCTTTTCGCCCTGTAGATTTATCTTTCATTGAAACTTTGCTTACTACAGGGTGTGGAGAATAAACAGGGAAGTAGAAACTGTATTTCCTGATGAGAGAATCACTAAGTCACATTAGCTGTTCTGAGCTACGTCTTACTCACCATGACTCTAATTAAAACAAACAAACAAAATACTTTTTTTGTAAGTCAGTTCTGACATTTCCTCGTTAAAGACAAGGTAACAGATATAGACTTAGATCTACCAGAATTGAGCAAATTTTTGATTTTACCTGTGTTGAATATATGAGCATGACCTGCTACAAATCTTCATTATACTTATTGACACAACTGACAAATTCCCTTTTTCCACTCCTGATATGTTGCATGTAAAGAATGCATAGGTCACTAATCCCAGCTGTTCACAGGTAAACTCTGCCACATGGATTACTGCATGTTTTCCTGCTGGAAGACCACACATTCTCGAGTATCATGCCTGCCGAGTATCTGGGCTCTTCTTTTTTTCTGGATAAAGGTTAGATAATCACCTAATTTTATGAGAAATATATAAAATGTATTTGCATATTCTTCCGGTTTTTATTTATCCATTCTCTTTCAAGTCCTAAGTGCAAATATTAAAGTGATTTCCAAGAGGGTGGTAAATAAGACAGCTACATTTATGCTCCAAAATTAGCAATAAATCATAATACAATTGTAAATGCATTAATGTGTGATTAATATGTAGATACTTATGTAAATGCAAGTTTAGTAATGCTTTGTGGAGAGCTTCAAAATCTAGGTATTAAAAAAAAAAAAGAAGGAGTTCTTGAAACTCTGAGGGAATTATAGAGAAGTCTTTGTGTCTATAAATATCACTCTGAAATAATGCATTTTCTCAGAAGTAAACTAGGCATAAAACTGTAGGAAAAAACTTCATGAAATGAAAGAGCACGTGAGATGGCCATACAAGAAAAAGAATATTCTCACAGAATAATGAACAGTGTGGAGTTCAGCAGAAGGGTCATACAGATTCAGAGAGTAAAACTTTGTAGAGCCTAATTGTGAGTTCCTCATATTTCATCTTTGGAGACATGGTAGTCATTGGAAATATGATGTTATAAGATGACGTTAACATACTTAAATACTTTCGTTTAGAAATGACCACTTAGAACCAGAATAAATGAAAGAGAACACAAAATTATGTTTTTGTTGATTTTTAAAGACCTCAGGTGAGTGCTGATAATTTAAAAATACATGATGTCTTTCACTGCAAAGTAAAGGAGCTGTTACAGTGGAGGATTACTGGACTGAATGTCAATATTATGACACAGTATGAGTGTGTTTCGTGTTTGGTAATTGCAATCATTGTTGCTTTTGTTGTGCTCATCCATTTACAATGCTTGGTGTCAGTTGATTTATCTCTTGTAAAAATAAAATACAGTGTGTGTGTGTGTGAAAAAAAGCATACATGATTTCTTGACTAAAGTTGTATGGAATTTGAGATCTGGAAAAAAAGCATTTCTTTTCTGTAATGCTAGGATGCTAATTGGACATTTTTGCAAGAAAGAGATTTCAGGATGCAAATCTCGTGTCTCTAAGGTGGGAAGTCAGTTCATGGCGGAACATTCTATTAAACTTGTGTGAGTGGAGAAATATTTCTTTGGAAGGAAGAGGTCACGAATCCCTTTTTAATAGTTATTGGTTTATAGTATACCAAATGAGCAAAATGGCTATTTCTGAACGTTAGAAACAAATAATATAGTTTTTCTGCATTTATAATATGAAGCTGATGTAAAATATCAAAAATTCTTTATTTTGCAAAGCAATGTAATCAATTTGACATAATTCACATATATTGAACCTGTGGTACACACACACACAATAAAACTTACATTCAGAAAATTTTTGCAGTTAAGAAATATTTTCAAGTGTAGTTGATTTACAATGTTGTGGGTTTTTAAAATACATGTTTATTGGAGTATAATTGCTTTATAATACTGTATTAATTTCTGCTTTACAACAAAGTGAATCATCTATATGTATACATATATTCCCCACATCCCTCCCTCTTGAGCCTCCCTCTCACACTCCCTACCCCACCCCTCTGGGGGACATAAAGCACCGAGCTGATCACCCTGTGCTATGAGGCAGCTTACCACTAGCTATTTTACATTTGGTAGTGTATATATGTCAGTGCTACTCTCTCACTACGTCCCTGTCTCCCCTTCCCCCCTGTGTCCTTAAGTCCGTTCTCTACGTCTGTGTCTTTATTCCTGCCCTGTCACTAGGTTCGTCAGTACCATTTTTCTAGATTCCATATATATGTGTTAGCATACGGTATTTGTTTTTCTCTTTCTGACTTACTTCACTCTGTATGACAGACTCTAGGTCCAACCACCGCACTACAAATAACTCAATTTTGTTCCTTTTTATGGCTGAGTAATACTCCATTGTATAGATGTGCCACATCTTCTTTATATATTCATCTGTCGATGGACATTTAGGTTGCTTCTATGTCCTGGCTATTGTAAATAGTGCTACAGTGAACATTGTGGTACATGTATCTTTTTGAATTATGGTTTTCTCCAGGTATATGTCCAGTAGTGGGATTGCTGTGTCATATGGTAGTTGTATTTTTAGCTTTTAAGGAATCTCCATACTGTTCTCCATAGTGGCTGTATCAGTTTACATTCCCACCAACAGTTCAGGAGGGTTCCCTTTTCTCCACACCCTCTGCAGCATTTATACATTGTTGTATTAATTTCTGCTGTGCAGCAAAGTGATTCAGTTTTATATATATATAGATATATAGATATATATCTATATCTATATATATGTATATCTATATATGTATATATATTCTTTTCCATTATGTTTTATCACAGGATATTGAATATAGTTTCCTGTGCTAAACAGTAGGTCTTTGTGGGTTGTCCATCCTATGTAGAATAGTTTGCTTCTGCTATTCCAAAGCTCCCAATCTTTCCTTCACTCTCTCCTTGGCAACCACAACTGTGTTTTCTATATCTGTGTGTTTGTTTCTGTTTCGCTGACATGTTCATTTGTGTCCTATTTTCGATTCCACATATAAGTGATATTATATGGTATTTGTCTTTCTCTCTCTGACTTACTTCACTTAGTATCATTATCTCTAGGTCCATCCATGTTGCTTCAAATGGCATTATTTCATTCTTTTTTATGTCTGAGTAATATCTATTGTATACTTATATCACACCTTCTTTATACATTCATTTTTCAATGAACATTTAGGTGGTTTCCATGTCTTGGCTATTATAAATAGTGCTGCTATGAACATAGGGTTTCATGTATCTTTTTGAATTATAGTTTTGTCTAGATATTTGTCCACAAGTGGGATTGCTAGATCATATGGCAACTCTCTTTATAGTTTTTTTGAGGAACATCCATACTGTTTTCCACAGTGGCTGCACCAACTTACATGGCCACTGACAGTGTAGAAGCGTTCCCTCTTCTCCATATCCCCTCCAGCATTTGTTAATTGTAGATTTTTTTTAATGATGGCCATTCTGATCAGTGTGAAGTGATACCTCATTGTAATTTGGATTTGCGTTTCTCTAATAATTAGTGATGATGAGCATCTTTTCATGTGCCTATTGGCTATCTGTATGTCTTCTTTGGAGAAATGTTTATTTAGATCTTCTACCCATTTTTCCATTGAGTTATTTGTTATTTTGTTATTGAGTTGTATCAGCTGTTTGTATAGTTTGGAAATTAAGCCCTTGTCAGTCTCATCATTTGCTAATATTTTCTCCCAGTCCATAGATTGTATTTTCATTTTGATTATGGTTTCCTTTGCTGTGCAAAAGCTTATAAGTTTGATTAGTTCCTGTTTCTTTTTTGCTTTTACAGTAAGTCCCCTACATATGAACAAGTTCCCTTCCAAGAGTGCGTTTGTAAGTCCAATTTGTTTGTAAGTCCAACAAAGTTCGCCTAGGTACACAACTTACACAGTCGGCTATATGGTATGGTACCGTAATAGGTTTATAATACTTTTCATGCAAACAATACATTAAAAACAAGCACAAAAACAAAGAAAACATTTTTAATCTTACAGTACAGTAACTTGAAAATTACAGTAATACAGTACAACAGCTGGCATACTCGGGCTGGCATCGAGGGAATAGGCGAGAAGAGTTACTGATTCAAGAGGGAGAGGAGGTGGGAGATGGTAGAGGTGAAGGATTATCAGTAGTAGGAGACAGAGGGCAAGCTTCAAATTCACTCATACCTGACGTTGATGGCAAATGTTCTGGTTCCTTGTTGGATTTAATTCTATCTACCCTCTTGAAAGAATGATCCATTGATGTCTGGGTAGTAGCTCTTTTTTTCTCATCATAGATGACAAGGTAGCACTGGATTGCATTCTGAATGGCTGCTGCCACCTTTGGGTCCCATTCTAGGTTCGGGTCCTGTGCCTCAAAAACTAACAGTGTTTCCTCAAATAACGAAGATTCCCTTGCCATTTTCTGTGTCGTGAATCTCTTCAGTTCTTCAGTTACTTCTTCTTTCTCCTGTCCCTCTTCATCCTTTCTCTGGGCCTCCAATTCCATCAGTAAGCTCCTCATGTTGCACAGCAAGGAGTTCAATGGAATCATCCTCTTGCAGATCTAGCTCCAGCTTCTCACTGAGGTTCACTGCGTTGCTGAAGACCTCTTTGGACTTCTGATCTACCTTCTCAAATCCACAAAAATCATGAACAAACTGTGGGCAGAAGTTCTTCTAAACCCTATTCATGGTGACCGCCATACCCTCACACCATGCAAAGTCAATGTTTTTTATGGTCTTGTAGATGTTATAGTCTTTCCAAAGTTGTCCCTAGGTTGTTCCTGATTTGTTACTTACCTTTACTGCCTGACAAAAAGTGTGACATAAATAATATTTCTTGAAAGTCGTTATAACTCCCTGGTCCATAGGTTGGATGAGCAACGTAGTATTCGGTGACAGATGCAGTACTTTGACGTTGGGATGAAAGTCATCCATGAATGGGGGGTGGCCCAGAGCATAGTCAAGCAGCAACAGAATGTTTTGCTGGAACGTCCTTCTCCAAGTAATATTTCTCTACATCTGGGATAAAGTGGTGGCAAAACCAGTCCTGGAATGTGGCCTGTGTAATCCAGGATTTGGGGTTACGCTTCCACACAACAGGAAGGGTTCTTGGGTTCTCTGAATGATAAACTGAGAGAGGTTTCAGCTTCAATTCACTGGAAGCATTGCCACCAAACAACAGTTAGCCTGTCCTTTGCTGCTTTACAGCCCGGCATCAACTTTTCCTCCTTACTGATGTAACGTCGGTCTGGCATCCTCTTCCAGTACAGTTGTGTCTCATCCACGTTAAAAACCTGGTTGGGTAAATACACACCATCATCAATAATTTCTCAAAGTGTTTCTGGATGTTCCTGGACAGCTACCCTATCTGCACTTGCTGCCTCTCCACTTACTTTTACATTGTGAAGGTTGGCTCTAGCCTTGAACCGATGAAACCAGCCATGGTTGGCATTAAAAGATGTGCCCTCTGATTCTTTGCCGTGTTTCTTCTTCAAGTCTTCATAAAGGCTTTTAGCTTTCTCTTGAATCAGTGTTAAGTTGAGCAGGACTCAGCGCTGATGTTGATCCTGCATCCGCACACTGAGAAGTTTCTCCATCTCCTCCATCACTTTTCCATGCTTCTTCGATATTTTGTCAACATCATCGGCACAGCAGACTTCACATGTTCCATGATCTTGTCCCTGTTCTTTAGATTCCTGACAATGATTGAATGATTCATGTTATAAGAATGAGCAATGTCTAACATCTTTTTGCCTCGCTCCACTCTCTCAATTACTTTCACTTTTGTTTCCATCATTATCGCTTGGCGCTTCTTAACAGTACCAGCTACATCACCTCTGCTTTTACGCTTGCTTCCAGACATCTTGGGCTTGAAATAAAGATACTGTACTACTGTACTCTATACAGTACTGTAAAGTACACAAAAGCACAACCACATATAGAGGAAGCACGCACGTGACAATGTATGCCAGACACGTGAACTAACTTACATGATTTGACATGCAAATGGACGTTTGCATCTTTGAAAGTTTGCAACTTGAAGGTTCGTATGTAGGTGACTTACCGTATTCGTACTGCCTAAGGAGAACTACCTAGGAAAACTTTGGTATGACTTATGTCAGAGAATGTTTTGCTTATGTTCTCTTCTAGGAGTTATAAGGTGTCCTATCTTATATTTAAGCATATAAGCCGTTTTGAGTTTATTTTTGTGTATGGTGTGAGGGTATGTTCTGACTTCACTGATTTGCATACGGCTCTCCAACTTTCAAAACACCACTTGCTGAAGAGACTCTCTTTTCCCCATTGTATATTCTTGCCTCCTTTGTCAAATGTTAATTGACCATAGGTGTGTGGGTTTATTTCTTAGTTCTCTATTCCATTCCATTGATCCATGTGTCTCTTTCTGTGCCAATACCATGTGGCTTTGATTACTGTAACTCTGTAGTATTGTCTGAAGTTTAGGAGGGTTATGCCTCCTGCTTTGTTCTTTTTCCTGGGGATTGTGTTGACAGTTCTGACTTTTTATGGTTCCAGATACATTTTAAGATTATTTGTTCTAGTTCTGGGGAAAATGTCATGGGTAATTTGATAGGGATCACATTAAATCTGTAGATTGCTTTGGGTAGTATAGCCATTTTAACAGTATTAATTCTTCCCATCCAAGAGCGTGGGATGTCTTTCCATTTCTTTGAATCATCTTCAGTTTCCTTTACTAACGTTTTGTAGTTCTCAGCATATAAGTCTTTCACCTCCTTGGTGAGGTTTATTCCTAAGAATTTATTTTTTTGATGCCATTTAAAAAAGGATTGCTTGTTTACAGTTCCTTTCTGATATTTCATTGTTAGTATAAAGAAATGCAACCAGGGACTTCCCTGGTGGCTCTGTGGTTGAGAATCTGCCTGCCAATACAGGGGACATGGGTTTGAGCCCTGATGCAGGAAGATCTCACATGCCGTGGAGCAACTAAACCTGTGTGCCACAACTACTTAGCCTGCACTCTAGAGCCAGAGAGCCACAACTACTG